>NW_028324326.1:0-183784 GCF_058129835.1 Hydra viridissima
AGAGAGATAAGCTAAACTTAAAAGTGGAAAAGTACGCTAACCTTTCTTTGAAAATCTATTCAAAAACTGCCTTAGACATAAGCTAGATTTAAAAGAGGAAGACTACGCTATTTATGCTTTTAAAAAACTTTCGAAAAATACCTTAATCCATTGAGGTAGTGCACGAATTTACAAAGTTGTATCTAGTCATCCACTTCTTCTATAGCAAAGTAGCGAGGCTTTTTATGCACTTTTGCGTTCTAATTTATCTCTGTTTACGCATATGGTTTTTGTTTATTTCTATGTAATGATATACAAAAGAGTATTTTGTTAAAGATTATGCTGCAGGAGCTGCGTAAAAAAACTCTGGCGACCTTTCCTTAAGAAAAAAGCAACTGAAAGACATGTGCGCCTTAGAAAATTCAAATCGCGATTCACCAAATTAAAAGACGAAAAGAACGACCTTTAAAAGCTCTCACTAGACATTTGTGTTTATGATAGGCAATGCAGTTTTTGATTTTATGCAGCCTAACATTTGTTTCATCTATATCTTATTTTACGTTTATCTTATACTTTATCTTGCCTTTTTGAGTTTAGTATTTTGTGATGTCATGCTAAATAAACTATACTTTGCTAATTTTTATTTGAAAAAATATTCAAAAACTACCTGAATTATAAGCTAGATCTAAAGGAGGAAAACTACGCTAACTTTTCTTTAAAAAAAATATTTAAAAACTACCTTAAACATAAGCTATATCCAAAAGAGGAAAACTATGCTAACTTTTCTTTAAAAAAATATTTAAAAACTACCTTAAACATAAGCTAGATCTAAAAGAGGAAAACTACGCTAACTTTTCTTTGAAAAAATACTCAAAAACTACCTTAAACATAAGCTAGATCTAAAAGAGGAAAACTACGCTAACTTTTCTTTGAAAAAATACTCAAAAACTACCTTAAACATAAGCTAGATCTAAAAGAGGAAAACTACGCTAACAATTCTTTGAAAAAATATTCGAAAACTACCTTTAAACATGATTTAGATTTAATAGATGAAAACTACGCTAACATTTCTTTGAAAAAACATTCAAAAACTACCTTTAAACATGATTTAAATTTAATAGATGAAAACTACGCTAACATTTCTTTGAAAAAACATTCAAAAACTACCTTTAAACATGATTTAAATTTAAAAAAGGAAAACTACGCTAACATTTCTTTGAAAAAATATTCAAAAAGTACCTTAATCGAAAGAGATAGCACACGAAATTAAAAAGTTGCATTTAGTCATCCGTTTCTTCTTCATCAAAGTAGCGAGGCGTTTATGCACTTTTTATTCTCTAAGTTATCTCTACTTACGCAAATGGCTTTTGTTTATTTCAATGTAAAACTTTTCAAAAGAGTATTTTGTTAAAGATTATGCTGCAGGGGCTGTGTAAGAAAACTCTGGTGACCTTTCTTTAAGAAAAAGCAACTAAAGTAGATGTGCGCCTAAGAAAATCCAAATTGCGATTCACTAAATTAAAAGACATATACAACAAACTTTAAAAGTGAAACTATTTTTACAAGCGTATTTGGTAAAGATGAAATGTTCTTATGACATTTTAACGTTACGAAAGGGATTTTCTTCTGTTCAAATATTTATTACAATTTAAAGTGTTAAATAATGTTACAGAAACGACCTAAAACGCCTGTTGTATTAATTTAAACGAACAAAATAGATAAAAAAAAAGAAAAACTATCATTAAAAAAAAAAAAGTAAAAAAAGAAAAGAAATAGAAGTTGAGGAAAAATAAAAATAAGAACTTCTAACAAAGAGCTCTTCTTTTTATTTTTCAGATTTTAGATGCTTAATTCCTTGAATGAAAAGTTGAACTGATGACTCACTACTAAGGTTGTTCCTAGCCTTCCGTTCTCAAACTAGGCCATTCTGAGAGGCTGTTTGATTAAGTACCGTTGATAGTAGTATCGCACGTAAGAGACTTCTAAAACTCTGATTATTATTAATTCCTGGAATGAAGAGATGACTTCATACTCACTAACGAGGTTGTTCTTAGCCATCCGTTCTTAAACTAAGCAAAACAGTGAAGTTGTTTGATTAAGTATCACAGTTTGCTGATTTGCACATGCACCATTGCCGAAACTGTGATGCTTGGTTCCTTGATTGGATTGAAGAAGCTCATCACCATGCATTTTACAAGCTGTCCGTTGTTATGTTTTGCAATTCAGTGGTTCTGTTTTGCAATTCATTTTCTGTTTGTTTAAGTATCATCCGATGGTGGTGTCGTGCATGCAAACTTTCCGAAACTCTGATGCTTGTTTTTCTTGAATGGAGAGATGAGCTTATACTTTAGGTGACTTTTAAAACTGCAGTAATTAGTGCCTCGAATGGAAAAACGAACTCATTCATTACAGACCAAGGTTGTTCCTGGCCATCCGTTAACATATTAGGCAACAGTACAGCGAAGCTGTTTGTTTACAAGCTTTTGTCGTTTCGAGAAATCACTACATTAAGCATTCGATTTGATACACGACTGATGGCCAGGTTCTGATTTTCGAATGAAAAGAAGAGTCGCATCCGACCACCGGTCGGCTTTCGACGCAAAACAGCTGTACACACTCGTCCAACGATCCAGTGACTAACTGTTGCAACGAGAAAGTTAGCTTTATTTGTCGTGCAGATTGTCCGCTTTGACGTAAAATGCTAGAAATTTGCTGAACGCTCGGTTTGCGCCGCCCAAGAGTCATTCTGTTTCTGCGTTGCCAGCGTCTGTCGGCTAAATACAACTGTAGACTCCGCGCAAGCTTTTTCACCGCAAAAGTTGTACAGAGCCACACCGAAGGCTAAAATCGACTTTAAGGTCGAAGGTTAAAATCGACCCTAGAGGTTTGAAAACGACGTCACGAAATTTTCAAGACATCATCGAAGAAAATTACGGCGGCCAGATGCAACTCTTAGTACTAACTCTACTAATCTTAGTACGTTAAGCATTCCAGTCGAGAGATCAGACGTTTTTTCGTCACCTAAGAGACCGGCCGATGCGTTTGCGACGCTGCGGAAAGAAAGAAGATGGCAAACCACAGGGTTGTTACCGTAACAAACCTCCGTGAGTACCTCCATCTCGAGTGGCTTTTGAAGAAACGTTCGTTTTAAACTCAAAGGGATGGTTGTTAAAGCTCACAAACGCCTGGTTAACGATTTTCTAACGGCAGACACCGTGTTTACAATGGATACAGACCGATTAACTGAGCCCAAAGCGCAAGATCTATCAGAAAACTCCTCTAGGTCGATGCAACGAGACGACTAGACACGTGCGTCTAAAGGCATTTTACAATTGAAGGACGCCCCTCGTGGGCCCTTTAACCTTAACACTAAACTCCTGCTTGATATCCTCGTCCCCAGGTTTCCAAACCGTAACCCCAACCCCCTCTAATCCTAACCCCCTTACCCTCTAACTCTCCCCCCTCAAAAAAACAAAAAACATAAAAAAGCAAACAAAACGAAAAAAAAACTTGCTTCCCTCCTCACTTTTAGCTCTAGGATGCAACACCTTTTTGCCGCCCTCCGCTAGAAGGGAGTAGGGAGTAACGAAAGCTTGACATCAAAGTAGCGTTTCGTATGAGATTTGTTTGCCAAAATTTGAGCGTTTTTAAAAAAGCCAAGACTTCGTCAGAGGGGTTTCTTCTTTTCTCCTAAAGCTATCGATCGATTAAAAAGCTCAAAGCAAAGAAATTCAAAACAAAATACAAAAACGGGAAGTTTTAGTTTCTGCACCACAAGCCAAGCACTAGTTCAAACTGGAGATAATAAAAGGAAATCGAATGATCTCACTTCTCAAACCACTGAGCTGCCATTGGTCGGCAGTCTCTTGTTTGGAGACCATTGAGCTGCCATTGGTTGGCTGTTTAATCGTTGCGATTGGTCGGCAGTTTTATCGTTGGAGACCATTGAGAGATATAAAAGGAATTTTTTTTTTGAGCACAACATTAAACGTTAAATCGTTAGATGTTGTTATAAAGGCACCATTAGAATGCGATGTCCTCAAATATTTTCCTCGATATTTTAATAAGTAAACAAAAACAAAACTAAGTCTTGCAACTGGCGAAAACTTTCAATAAGCAAACAAAGCAACAACTTTCCTTTCGAGTTTTTTACATTTTAAACAAAAGACAACAAAGAAAAAAAAAAAAACAAACAAAAACAAAAACAAAAACAAAAAAACAAAACAAAAACAAAACAGAAAAGGGAGAATGAGTGAGTCGACTGATTTCGCTCAACTGTCTTAAACGAGAAGTCATAAACGTTTGCTTGTGCCAGCAAGTTGCAAATTAAGTTGTAAATGAACTGCACCGCAAAAGCTTAACCACAGTTTATTAAGCATATTAAGCCTTTGCTGACATGTTAAGACATTTTAAGCCTTTGCTATTATCATGAGGCTTTTGCTCCACGAGCCAAAAAAGTACGCTAGAGTTGACAAACTGCATCGCGGTCGAAAAGTGTAATTACGCCAACACTTTTATCCGTTTTAAGCATTTCGTTTTCGCACGAACAACAATTAAAGCAGCTCGTTGAGCTTAACGACGTTCGTATTTTTTTTCGAAGCCAAAACTTCGGCTATAAGTAGAATGAAGAGGCACTTCGAAAAACAACAAAGCTGTTCGCAGTCGATAGCAACGAGCGACAACATCTCTGCGAGTCTGGCATCAAGGTAAACAGTTTTTTTTTACATTTTCATTTGTAAGTGCCACTTTTGTGTACATTATGTATTCAAAAATTTCTTGCTGACGCTAGATTTTTCGTTTTCAATGAACAACAGTTGCAACCTCTAGTCGTTTGCTAAAACAGCTTGCTAGGACAACCAAATCAATCATATGTTGTGAAAATTTCTTTTTGTTCAACTGACTAAGGAAGATCGAGCGAACGCTTTTTTTTTATAACTTGTTTGTATCATATTGCTATTAAGAAAACAGCGTTGTGTATACTAAACGTGACATAATTGGCAATTATCCGTAACTAAAAATAAGATAGAAATTACAAACTTGATACCATATTTTAATTACTCTAACAAAACTAGACGTCATCGCGTGAGAAAATAAATGTTCATAACACATAACCTATTTTTTTGTTTTTTTTTTCCTTCTCTTTTTTCCTTTTAATCTCTTTTCTTTCGTCCAAAAAGCGTTTTGATTTTTGCCTCGCCACAAGCGATGAAATCGATAAAAAAAACCTGCTCGGACATTCTCAATTCTCAACAACAAAAGCAATCAAAGTTCTAGCTCTCGAGCACGTGCGCCGACAGGTTGATGAAACCGTTCAAATATGCTCGATCGCTAGAATTTAAAGAAAGAAACAAGCCAGAAACAAACCAAAATAAAAAAAACAAAAACAAAAATGGACATCTTTAGAACGCTTAAATTTTATAAAATATTTTCCTCTGCGTTTTTAACCAGCTAAACTGTCGTAAAGTTTTTTCGGTGCAGTTCATTTAAAAAACTTAGTTTTCAACTTTTAAACGTTTTAGACTTCTCGTTTAAGGCAGTCGAAAGAAATGAGTCGACTCACTCTCTCTCTCCCTATTCGGTTTTGTTTTTGTTTATTTGTTTTTGTTTTTTCTTCGTTTGCCTTCGTTTGCCTTTGTTTGCTTTTGGAAAAGTTGTCGCCATGCGAGACTTAGTTTTTTTTTTTTTTTGCTCAAATTGAGCACAAGTGAGTTTCTAGTCTTGAAAGTGTGCAAAGTGTGGGCCAATCTGGTGGCTGGAGTGATGACACGTGAATGCTGGAAATTCCAGACTTTGAGCGGATTCAGCGTACATAGAAAGAAAATGTAGCATTCACGTGGGTCTCTCCTAAGCGTGCCATTGGTCGGTCTGCTGTCCTTAAGTACCCCCCTCCCCCCCCTCAACGTCACGTTTGCTCAACTTTCTCGGTCTTTGGCGCCCAGAGAAAGCTTGAGGAAGGATAAAAATGGCGAGGTTTCGGTACTGCGTTTTCTGTTTTTCTTATTTGTTTTTGTTTGTTTGCTTGTTTGTTTGTTTGTTTGTTTGTTAATTTTTTTAATTTTTTTTTTTTTGTTTGTTTGTTTCGTTCGTTTGTTTGTTTGTTTGTTTCGTTTGCTTCGTTTGTTTTGTGATGTTTTGTTTTCCCTTCTTGATGGCACAAAACAGAAGCAAACAAGACTTTCGGTTATATTCGGTTATATTCGGTTCAATAAAAGTTTGTTGGTTTCTGCACAACAACAACAACAACCACAACAACAAAAGTCCCTCTGTCCCTCAAAAGCAGTTTCTCCTCTGTCCTAAAGAAGAGCCTCTTTGTAATCGATCTTGTCTGAATGCAGCTCTCCTTTTGCCTACAGGTTTTTATTCCAACCCTTTTGTTGTTGTTAGTGCCATGTTGTTGTTATTGTTATACTCTGTAAAAGCAGTTGTTGCTGTTGTACTTGTTTGTTGTTTCTAAAGACACTGTTGTTGCTGCTGTTAGCGCTGTTAGTAATCACCCACTTGGCTTGTATTTTTGTTTCTTGTTTTTGTTTTTTGTTTTATTTATAAACACTCTCTGAGTAAGTGATGCTGTTGCTGTTGTTGTTGTTACAGTTGCAATGAGTGTTTGTTAATGTTCCCCCACTTGGCTTGTACTTTTGTTTTCTGTTTTGTTTTGTTTTTTTTTTGTTTTTGTTTTTTTTTTTCTCAACACTCTCTGAGTAAGTGATGCTGTTGCTGTAGTCGTTGTTATAGTTGCAATGAGTGTTTGTTAATGTTCACCAACTTGGCTTGTTTATAATCTATTTTATTTTATCAACACTCTCTGAGTCAGTGATGGTGTTGCTGTTGCTGTTGTCGTTATTATGCTTGCAATGGGAGTTGTTACTGTTCACCCACTTTGCTTGTTTTGTTTTTATTTCTTTATTTTATCAACACCCTTTGAGCCAGTGATGCTGTTGCTGTTGTTGTTGTTATAGTTGCAATGAGTGTTGTTAATGTTCACCCACTTTGCTTGTGTTTTGTTTTTGTTTATCAACACCCTTTGTGTCAGTGATGCTGTTGCTGTTGTTCTTATTACAGTTGCAATGAGTGTTTGTTAATGTTCACCAACTTGGCTTGTTTATAATCTATTTTGTTTTATCAACACTCTCTGAGTCAGTGATGCTGATGCTGTTGTTGTTATTGTGCTTGCAATAAGTGTTGCTAATGTTCACCCACTTTGCTTGTTTTGTTTGTGCTTTTGTTTTTGTTTATCAACACCCTTTGAGTCACTGATGCTGTTGCTGTTGGTGTTATTATAGTTGCAATGAGTGTTAATGTTCACCCACTTTGCTTGCTTTGTTTGTTTGTTGCTTTTTTTTTTTATCAACACCCTGCGAGTTAGTGATGCTGTTGCTGCTTTTGTCATTTTACTTGTATTTATAGTTGTTACTGTTCAGCCACTTTGCTTGTTTTTTAATCTGTTTTATTTTATCACCACTCTCTGAGTCAGTGATGATGTTGCTGATGCTGTTGTTGTTATTTTACTTGCAATGATAGCTGTTACTGTTCAGCCACTTTGCTTGTTTTGTTTGTTTGTTTGTTTGTTTTTTTTATCAATATCCTCTGAGTAAGTGATGCTGTTGCTGTTGTTGTTGTTATAGTTGCAATGAGTGTTTGTTAATGTTCCCCCCTTGGCTTGTACTTCTGTTTTCTGTTTTGTTTTGTTTTTGTTTTTTTGTTGTTTTTTTCTCAACACTCTCTGAGTAAGTGATGCTGTTGCTGTAGTCGTTGTTATAGTTGCAATGAGTGTTTGTTAATGTTCACAAACTTGGCATGTTTATAATCTATTTTATTTTATCAACACTCTCTGAGTCAGTGATGCTGATGCTGTTGTTGTTATTATGCTTGCAATAAGTGTTGTTAATGTTCACCCACTCTGCTTGTTTTGTTTGTGCCTTTGTTTTTGTTTATCAACACCCTTTGAGTCACTGATGCTGTTGCTGTTGGTGTTATTATAGTTGCAATGAGTGTTAATGTTCACCCACTTTGCTTGCTTTATTTGTTTGTTGCTTTTTTTTTTATCAACACCCTGCGAGTTAGTGATGCTGTTGCTGCTTTTGTCATTTTACTTGTATTTATAGTTGTTACTGTTTAGCCACTTTGCTTGTTTTTTAATCTGTTTTATTTTATCACCACTCTCTGAGTCAGTGATGATGTTGCTGATGCTGTTGTTGTTATTTTACTTGCAATGATAGCTGTTACTGTTCAGCCACTTTGCTTGTTTTTTTTTTGTTTTTGTTTTGTTTGTTTGTTTGTTTGTTTTTTTATATATCCTCTGAGTTAGTGATGCTGTTGTTGTTATTATGCTTTCAATGAGAGCTGTTACTGTTCACCCACTTTGTTTGTTTATAATCTGTTTTATTTTATCAACACTCTCTGAGTCAGTGATGCTGATGCTGATGCTGTTGTTGTTATTATGCTTGCAGTGAGAGTTGTTACTGTTCACCCACTTTGCTTGCTTATTGTCTATTTTATTTTGTCAACACTCTCTGAGTCAGTGATGCTGATGCTGATGCTGTTGTTGTTATTATGCTTGCAATGAGAGTTGTTACTGTTCACCCAATTTGCTTGTTTTGTTTTTTTATTTGTTTTTTTGTTTGTTTTTGTTTTGCTTGTTTTTTTTTATCAATACCCTCTGAGTCAGTGATGCTGTTGCTGTTGTTGTTGTTGTTGTTATAGTTGCAATGAGTGTTTGTTAATGTTCCCCCCACTTGGCTTGTACTTTTGTTTTCTTTTTTGTTATGTCAACACTCTCTGAGTCAGTGATGCTGATGCTGTTGTTATTATGCTTGCAATGAGAGTTGTTACTGTTGTAGTTATGTCTGTCATTTGTCCTTGTTAGCAAGTTCTATTTGCCCTCTCTTGCCTTTTTTCAACACAGTTTCTTTCTTTGAGTCATATGGTTGCGAGATCCTCTCAAACTCCATCTCTTTATTTATTTGTTTCTTTTTTTTTTTTTTTTTTCTCATTCTCCTTCTCATAATAGCAATCACTGCTGCCACCATGCATGTAATGCTAGTTGCTCTCATTCTTTTTCATTTGCTAGTGGAAACTTTGTTTCTTCTTGTTGCTCTCTTTTCTTTCTTTTTTCTCTTTTGCAGAGGATTCGAAAAAACACAGCTCTTCCCTGCAGTTGTAAACATTCCAGGATTCCAGGATGCAGGCAGAAGAAAAACACTCTCACTAACTGTCTTCTTTTTTTTAGCATAAACCGTTGCAAACAAACACCTGAACATGTCTTCTTCACAAGAAAACAACACTGTTGTTGCCCCTTCTCCGAACTCTAAAGCGAAAAAAAAGAAAAGAAGGCAGTCACAAGAACAGAGAGACTTAAAGCTCAAAAACAAAGTCAGGGCCGCATTAGTTGCAGCGTGTGGCTCCGTAAACAGGGTTGTACCTTTCTATGGTACCAAGAAGAGGTACGCTGTTAGCTGTCCGATGCCTTTGTGCAAACATTCCTCCACAAGCATTAAAAGACACTTGACTAAAAAAGATCATTCTTGGACTTTGGATGAAGCTTCCATCTTTTACTCTGCAATGGTCAGGAAGTTTCAGCATGCTCGTCTCGAACGCAAGTCCGGCTGTCCAAAACCTTACCCCTGTTTGCAATGTTGGAAGTATTACGACCGACTGGACATACACTTGAAAGAGACTCATTTCTACGATTCCAAGACGATCAAACAAAAGATTGCAGAGGCAAAGCGATACGACAACGACAAGCTCTATGTCCCTCAATTTATTCGACCTGCCTTCTTTGGTATTAAGCCAGTAGCTGAACAAGCGTCTGCATCAGGCTCTGCATCCTCTGCTCCTGGGCCTTCCTCCTCTTTTTCTTCTCCGGTTCTTTCCTCTGATCCTCTTTTAAGCTTGCCCTCATCAGTTGCTGGTTCGTCCGAGGCTCCTTCTGCAAACCACTGCACCTCTGTAGAAAACAAAGAGCTGAACACCGAATCCGTCCTAGACTCTGATTTTAATTCCTTAAAGCACTTGGTTTCCAACTCCTCCGTCTTGACAGAAGATAAGAGACTCTTGTTTCAGCTGGACAAAGATGCTTTTCACTTTTATTACCAGTCAGCAGATGAGCTCTTCAGAGATTTTGAAAAGTGGCTTGTGGTAGCCAACAACAACACTTTGTCACAAGCAAAGATCTACAAAAATGCAGTTGTTGAAATATTGACATGTTGTGACAGCACGCTGACGCTGCACCCGAACGCTCTCACCAATTCCAACGTTTTGGAGGATAGATACTTTTCCATGCACTTTAAAAACATTCAGCTCAATTCCAAGCTGAGTGAACTTGACCAAACAAAAGCCATGTCTTGTCACACGTTGTACAACCGCCTTGTCTACCTTTGTCTCCTGTTTCGTTTCAGTGAAGCCAGGAATGTCTATTTCGGACTTTCTCATGAGGCCATCCGACGTTTGCGCTGCAAGGTGGAGGAGTTACAAAAAGTGCTGAGGCCCTTTCGTTCTTTGAGGAGGAGCCTTGTGAAAAGCAAAAAATGCATCAACATCATCAATGTCAGTTTGCTGAACGAATATGGCAAGTCTGCATACGTAAGACAGTTAGTGGAATCGATTAGAAAGCCGTCTCTTACACCGACTAGAGACAATGCTGTGTCTCTACGAAACCATCTTCTGCTCTCTGTCACTGTAATTAACAGTTTAAGAAAATCTAACATTGCTCTTTTAAACATTAGAGACTACATGGCTGCTGAGAAGAGTGAGTGTGGATATTGCATTGTGCAAGAGCGCTACAAAACAGCATACAAGTACGGAGCCAAAAACATTCTAGTGCCGAACGACTTGAAAGTGTTGATCGATATTTATTTGCTGAGATACAGAGACCTTCTTGTCAACGACTCTCACTACATGGCTGCAGACACCAAGACTGTTTTGGAGTTGAGCGACTGCTACAGGCCCCTTTTTCCATCGATGAGACCCAACAAAGACGAATGTGTGACACTCGGTGCAACTAGAGTGCCTGTTTACCAGATGGGTTCCTCTGCTATCTCCTCTTGCCTGACGTCCTGCTTCAGAAAAAGCCAAGTAAACATTCCCATGAAGCGTCTTACTCCCACTTGCATTCGCGGTTCGATAGCCACTTACTTTGCCAACAACAGCAAAGAAGATCGCGAGCGGTTTGCTACACTCTACATGAAGCACAGCAGGAACACAATGGATAGCTTTTATGTGTCCCAGTGGAACGCTGCAGAGGAGTTGCGCTTTGCCCTGGGCATCGGACAGTCCTTCGGAGTCATAGAGTCTTTGACTGTTGAAAAGTCTGAGAGACCACCAAAGAAGGAGAAGGATGTGATGGACTGGCTCCAAACTAATGCAGAGGAGTACGGTTTTCATGAGGTTGAGGACATCTTTGAGGAAGATTTAGACTCCGGTTCTGACTCTGAAGAATGTGCTGCTACTTTCAGCTGTACCACAGTGGTTCCGTTTTCTCCAGCTGTAGAAAACAATGTTCCTTTAGAGGATAGCAACGACCATGCCGTAGATTTCTTGTGTGAACCTACCTCAACTCCTGTTTCGTCTGTTCCATCTGAACAAACAATCGCTGGTCCAGTTCTTGAACTATCCCCTGCTCTTGCACAACTAGTTCCTAACGAACAAGCTGTTTGTATGGATGTAGATCAGACTCTAGCTGTTCCTGTTGGCACAGCTTGTTCTCCTCTTGCATTAACATTATTTCCTGATGAACCGGATTTTATTGAACACCATGCAAAACTTTCTCCAGTTTACTTTAATGAGCAAGTGGTTGCCAAACCTGTTTCTGCTTCTCCTTCTCAGCAAGTCGCTTTCTGTCCTTCAAAAGAGGTCTTTTCTGTTCCTCTGACTCCTAGCCTTGTTGCTTTTCAGCAAACATTGGCCAAACCCAGTTTGTTTCTTTCATCTGATCCAGTTTCAGCTGTTCCTGTCCAACAGGCTGGTACTGTTCTTGCAAAGCAGCTCTCACCTTATGCTGTTCAATCTGTTGGTAGCCTATTTAGCCAAAGTCTTGCCTCTACATCCAGAGGTAAATTCTTTTTGATTTTTGATTTTTGATTTTTATGCAAATCTCAACACGCTTTCAAAAAATGAAAATGCCCAAATCAACTCCTTGCCCTATTGTTATTGTTAGAGCTGTAAAAAAAACAAAACAAAACAAAAAAACAACACAGAAGTGTGTATGTATTTGTTGCAGGACTAATTCTGTGATTGCTTAAATGTTTATACAAGTGAATGATACTAAAACTGATTATGTTTTAGAAGTAAAAGATCCAAGAAGAAAAAAAATCAAGTTGGAAATGCCATCTTTCACTCAAGAACTCATCGGTAATGTAAAACCTAATTTATACAAAGATATATAAACACAAACCTCTTCTTGCACAATTTCAGATGGTTAACTGTTAACAAAAACTAGCCATCATTGCTAAGTGCACTTTTAGAAAGTTGTGTCTACCCGATTTCTAATGATGAAGTTAGAAACATCACCGTTAGAAATCATGCACAGCTTGTTATCATCTCTAACACTTAGAAACTGTTGATGGTTTTTATGAATTAGAAAAATGAACATGGTTTTATTTTATTTCAGGATCAACTCAGCCAAGAACAAAGGAAAACAAAGCAGAAGTTAGCCAATGCCATTTAGGTAATCTTTCAAAAACCAGTTATTGCTATCAGTGCAAACAATAAGGTCAACAAAAAAAAAATAAATAAAAAAACAGAATAAATCTTGTCTTACTTCAGAACCAAATGAATATTTGATTTAATCACTTTGTGTTATGACTTGAGTTTGTAAAATTTTAGATGAAATAGTTGAAGAGCTGAATGCTTGCCCTGGCCACAACGAATGGTTCAACACCAGAAGTTTTCCACGATGTGCAGCTTTGGTGTTGGCATACATCTTGCAAGACGTGTTTACAGATGTAAGCTCAAGTTGCTCGTACAAAGATTACCTTGGCATCTTGGCAAATCATAGCAGTGACAAGCTCATTCATGTCTTGCAAAAGTACTCCTACCAAAGCCATATTAAAGACAAAATTAAAAACATGAAGCTAAAAATTCAAAAAGAGGGTAGTTTAGAAAAGTTTGTTCAATATGGCAATATCGTGAAACCATTTATGTAGTTTAGATAAGTTTGTTCAGTTTGGCAATAAAGATGGGCCTTTTGTGTAGTTTGTTTTATCTATGCTTTTGCAAATATTTTTATCTGTTTCGCTAAAGACATAATAAACAAGAAGTTCTGTTAAACTGTTCTCACATTTCTTATTTAAAAGATAGTTCAAACTTTTTTTTATCTTTAAAAAAAAAAAAAAGAAGTCGTTTTGTTATTCTGTGAAAACTTTTAATAGAGTTGCATTTAGAATTACTTCTGATGTTTTTAAGAGTTTGTTAAAAAGCAAAATAATATTTCCTGTGATGTTAAACTGCATAAGTGAAATTTAAAAAAGGAAAACTGCTCCAAACATTTTTCGGAAAAAGAAATCAAAAAGTTCCTTATTTTAAAAGATCTAGACATCCATTTCTTCTTCAGCAAAATAGCGAGGCTTTTTTATGAACTCTTACTCTCTATTTTTTCATATCTTTACACAAAGGATTTTGTTTAGATCAATGTAAACATACATAGAAGTATATTATGTTTTTTTTTTTTTTTTTTGTTTTTATGCAGTCTAACTTTTGTTTCACTTCTATTTTATTTTACGTTTATCTTGTATTTTATCATGCCTTATTGGTTTTTGCGTTTTGTGATGTCAAGCTGCGTAAGCTAAACTTAAAAGGGGAAAACTACGCTAACTTTTCTTTGAAAAAATATTCAAGAAGTACCTTAAACGAAAGAGAAAGCACACGAATCTTGCCATCCAATTCTTCTTCTGCAAAGTAGCGAGGCTTTTTATGTACTTTTGCTCTCTAATTTATCTCTATTTACGCAAAGGGTTTTATTTCAATGTAAACACGTATAAAAGAATACTTTGTTAAAAATAATGTTAAAGGAGTTGCGTAAAAAAAAACGTCTGAATAAAGTTTCTTTACAAAAAAAACAACTAAGAAACAAGCGCGCCTAAGAAAAACCAGATCGCGATTCACTAAGTCAAAAACGAAAGAAACAAAGTTTAAAAGGTCTTTCTAGACAACAAATTCTATTTTTGGCAATGCAGTTTTTGTATTTATGCAACCTAACTTTTGTTTGACTTCTATTTTATTTTACGTTTACCTTGTATTTTATCTTGCCTTTTTGTGTTTTGTGATGTCAAGCTACATAATCTAAACTTAAAAGAAGGAAACTAGGCTAACTTTTTCTAGTAGAATATTATGTTGTTGGTTTTGTATGCAGCCTAACTTTAGTTTCATCTATATTTTATTTTGCGTTTATCTTATATTTTATCTTGTCTTTTTGAGTTTTGTATTTTGTGATGTCAAGCTACATAATTTAAACTTAAAAGAAGAAAACTAGGCTAACTTTTCTTTGAAAAATTGTTCAAAAACTACCTTACACCGATAGAGATAGCTCACGAATTTAAAAAGTTGCATCTATTCATCTTCTTCTTCAGCAAAGTAAAGCTTTTTATGCACTTTTACTCTCTAACTTACCTATATTTGCGTAAAGGATTTTATTTAATTCAATTTAAACATAACTAGTAGAATATTATGTTGTTGGTTTTGTATGCAGCCTAACTTTAGTTTCATCTATATTTTATTTTGCGTTTATCTTATATTTTATCTTGTCTTTTTGAGTTTTATATTTTGTGATGTCAAGCTACATAAGCTAAACTTTAAAGAGGAAATTTACGCTAACCTGTCTTTGAAAAACTATTCAAAAACTACCTTTAACAAAGTAGCGAGGCTTTTTATGCGCTTTTACTCTCTAACATACCTATTTTTGCGCAAAGGATTTTATTTAATTCAATTTAAACATGCCTAGTAGATTATTATGTTGTTGGTTTTTTATGCAGCCTAACTTTAGCTACATCTATTTTTCATTTTACGTTTGTCTTATATTTTATTTTATCTTTTTGTGTTCTGTGATGTCAAGCTACATAAGCTAATGTTAAAAGAGGAAAGCTGCGCTAACCTTTCTTTGAAAAACTATTCGAAATCTATTTTTGAGATAATCTAGATTTAAAAGAGGAACACTACGCTAATTTTGCTTTGAAAAAACTCTCGAAAACTAACTTATTCGATAGAGATAGCACACAAATTTAAAAAATTGTATCTACTCATCCACTTCTTCTACAGCAAAGTACTGAGGCTTTTTATGCACTTTTATTCTCTAACATACCTATATTTGCGCAAAGGATTTTATTTAACTCAATGTAAACATACATAGAAGAGTATTGTTACCCTTTTGTTTTATGCAGCCTAACTTTAGTTTCATCTATACATTATATTGCGTTTACCTTATATTTTATCTTGCCTTTGTTAGTTTTGTGTTTTGTTATGTCAAGCTTCATAATCTAATCTTAAAAGGGGAAAACTGCGCTAACTTTTCTTTGAAAAAGTACTCAAAAAGGACCTAAATCGATATAGATAGCTCACAATTTTAAAAAGTTGCATATAGTCATCTTCTTCTTCAGCAAAGTATCGAGGCTTTTTATGGATTTTTACTCTAACTTTCCTATATTTGCGCAAAGGACATTATTTAATTCAACTTAAACATGCCTAGTAGATTATTATGTTGTTGGTTTTTTATGCAGTCTAAACTTTGTTACATCTATATTTTACGATTAACTTATATTTTATCTTGCCTTTTTGAGCTTTGTGTTCTGTGATGTCAAGCTACATAGTCTAAACATAAAAGAGGAAAACTACGCTAAACTTGCTTTGAAAAACTATTCAAAAACTACCTTTAACAAAGTAGCGAGGCTTTTCATGCACTTTTACTCTCTAACATACCTACATTTGAGCAAAGGATTTTATTTAATTCAATTTAAACATGCCTAGTAGATTATTATGTTGTTGGTTTTTTATGCAGCCTAACTTTAGTTTCATCTATATTATGTTTTAGGTTTATCATATATTTTATCTTTTCTTTTTGAGTTTTGAGTTTTGTGATGCCAAGCAACTTAAGCTAAACTTAAAAGTGGAATGCTACGCTAACCTTTCTTTGAAAATCTATTCATAAACTACCCTAGACAAAAGCTAGATTTAAAAGAGGAAAACTACACTATTTTTACTTTGAAAAAACTTTCGAAAACTACCTTAATCGATAGAGATAGCACACGATTTTAAAAAATTGCATATAGTCATCCACTACTTCTGCAGCAAAGTAGCGAGGCTCTTTATGCACTTTTTCTCACTAGTTTGCTTATATTTACGCAAAGGAATTCATTTAATTCAATCCAAACATATATAGAAGATTATTATGTTACGATTTTTTTTTTCTTTTATGCAGCCTAACATTTATTTCACCTACATTTTATTTTACGATTAACTTTTATATTACCTTTCCTTTTAGTGTTTTGTGTTTTGTGATGTCAAGCTACATAAGCCAAACTTTAAAGAGGAAAACTACGCTAAGCTTTCTTTGAAAAACTATTCAAAAACTACCTTAAACAAAGTAGCGAGGCTTTTTATGCACTTTTACTCTCTAACATACCTACATTTGTGCATAGGGTTTTATTAGATTCTAGTAGGTTATTACGTTGTTGTTTTTTTATGCAGTCTAACTTTAGCTTCATCTATATTTTATTTTACGTTTATCTTATATTTTATTTTGTCTTTTTGAATTTTGTGTTTTGTGATGTCAAGCTACATAAGCTAAACTTAAAAGAGGAAAGCTACGCTAACCTTTCTTTGAAAAGCTGTTCAAAAACTACCTTAGACATAATCTAGATTTAAAAGAGAAAGACTACGCTATTTTTGCTTTGAAAAATCTTTCGAAAACTACCTTAATCGATAGAGATAGCACAGGATTTTAAAAAGTTGTATCTAGTCATCCACTTCTTTCACAGCAAAGTAGCGAGGCTTTCTATGCGCTTTTACTCTCTAACATACCTATTTTTGCGCAAAGGATTTTATTTAATTCAATTTAAACATGCCTAGTAGATTATTATGTTGTTGGTTTTTTATGCTGCCTAACTTTAGCTACATCTATTTTTCATTTTACGTTTGTCTTATATTTTATTTTATCTTTTTGTGTTCTGTGATGTCAAGCTACATAAGCTAATGTTAAAAGAGGAAAGCTGCGCTAACCTTTCTTTGAAAAACTATTCGAAATCTATTTTTGAGATAATCTAGATTTAAAAGAGGAACACTACGCTAATTTTGCTTTGAAAAAACTCTCGAAAACTACCTTATTCAATAGAGATAGCACACAAATTTAAAAAATTGTATCTACTCATCCACTTCTTCTTTTTATGGATTTTTACTCTCTTATTTACCCAAATTTGCGCAAAGGACTTTACTTAATTCAACTTAAACATGTCTAGTAGATTATTAAGTTGTTTGTTTTTTATGCAGCCTAACTTTAGTTTCATTTATATTTTATTTTACGTTTATCTGATACTTTATCTTGTCTTTTTGTGTGTTGTTTTGTCAAGCTACATAAGCTAAACTTAAAAGTGGAAAAGTACGCTAACCTTTCTTTGAAAATCTATTCAAAAACTGCCTTAGACATAAGCTAGATTTAAAAGAGGAAGACTACGCTATTTATGCTTTTAAAAAACTTTCGAAAAATACCTTAATCCATTGAGGTAGTGCACGAATTTACAAAGTTGTATCTAGTCATCCACTTCTTCTATAGCAAAGTAGCGAGGCTTTTTATGCACTTTTGCGTTCTAATTTATCTCTGTTTACGCATATGGTTTTTGTTTATTTCTATGTAATGATATACAAAAGAGTATTTTGTTAAAGATTATGCTGCAGGAGCTGCGTAAAAAAACTCTGGCGACCTTTCCTTAAGAAAAAAGCAACTGAAAGACATGTGCGCCTTAGAAAATTCAAATCGCGATTCACCAAATTAAAAGACGAAAAGAACGACCTTTAAAAGCTCTCACTAGACATTTGTGTTTATGATAGGCAATGCAGTTTTTGATTTTATGCAGCCTAACATTTGTTTCATCTATATCTTATTTTACGTTTATCTTATACTTTATCTTGCCTTTTTGAGTTTAGTATTTTGTGATGTCATGCTAAATAAACTATACTTTGCTAATTTTTATTTGAAAAAATATTCAAAAACTACCTGAATTATAAGCTAGATCTAAAGGAGGAAAACTACGCTAACTTTTCTTTAAAAAAAATATTTAAAAACTACCTTAAACATAAGCTATATCCAAAAGAGGAAAACTATGCTAACTTTTCTTTAAAAAAATATTTAAAAACTACCTTAAACATAAGCTAGATCTAAAAGAGGAAAACTACGCTAACTTTTCTTTGAAAAAATACTCAAAAACTACCTTAAACATAAGCTAGATCTAAAAGAGGAAAACTACGCTAACTTTTCTTTGAAAAAATACTCAAAAACTACCTTAAACATAAGCTAGATCTAAAAGAGGAAAACTACGCTAACAATTCTTTGAAAAAATATTCGAAAACTACCTTTAAACATGATTTAGATTTAATAGATGAAAACTACGCTAACATTTCTTTGAAAAAACATTCAAAAACTACCTTTAAACATGATTTAAATTTAATAGATGAAAACTACGCTAACATTTCTTTGAAAAAACATTCAAAAACTACCTTTAAACATGATTTAAATTTAAAAAAGGAAAACTACGCTAACATTTCTTTGAAAAAATATTCAAAAAGTACCTTAATCGAAAGAGATAGCACACGAAATTAAAAAGTTGCATTTAGTCATCCGTTTCTTCTTCATCAAAGTAGCGAGGCGTTTATGCACTTTTTATTCTCTAAGTTATCTCTACTTACGCAAATGGCTTTTGTTTATTTCAATGTAAAACTTTTCAAAAGAGTATTTTGTTAAAGATTATGCTGCAGGGGCTGTGTAAGAAAACTCTGGTGACCTTTCTTTAAGAAAAAGCAACTAAAGTAGATGTGCGCTGCGCCTAAGAAAATCCAAATTGCGATTCACTAAATTAAAAGACATATACAACAAACTTTAAAAGTGAAACTATTTTTACAAGCGTATTTGGTAAAGATGAAATGTTCTTATGACATTTTAACGTTACGAAAGGGATTTTCTTCTGTTCAAATATTTATTACAATTTAAAGTGTTAAATAATGTTACAGAAACGACCTAAAACGCCTGTTGTATTAATTTAAACGAACAAAATAGATAAAAAAAAAGAAAAACTATCATTAAAAAAAAAAAAGTAAAAAAAGAAAAGAAATAGAAGTTGAGGAAAAATAAAAATAAGAACTTCTAACAAAGAGCTCTTCTTTTTATTTTTCAGATTTTAGATGCTTAATTCCTTGAATGAAAAGTTGAACTGATGACTCACTACTAAGGTTGTTCCTAGCCTTCCGTTCTCAAACTAGGCCATTCTGAGAGGCTGTTTGATTAAGTACCGTTGATAGTAGTATCGCACGTAAGAGACTTCTAAAACTCTGATTATTATTAATTCCTGGAATGAAGAGATGACTTCATACTCACTAACGAGGTTGTTCTTAGCCATCCGTTCTTAAACTAAGCAAAACAGTGAAGTTGTTTGATTAAGTATCACAGTTTGCTGATTTGCACATGCACCATTGCCGAAACTGTGATGCTTGGTTCCTTGATTGGATTGAAGAAGCTCATCACCATGCATTTTACAAGCTGTCCGTTGTTATGTTTTGCAATTCAGTGGTTCTGTTTGCAATTCATTTTCTGTTTGTTTAAGTATCATCGATGGTGGTGTCGTGCATGCAAACTTTCCGAAACTCTGATGCTTGTTTTTCTTGAATGGAGAGATGAGCTTTTAGGTGACTTTTAAAACTGCAGTAATTAGTGCCTCGAATGGAAAAACGAACTCATTCATTACAGACCAAGGTTGTTCCTGGCCATCCGTTAACATATTAGGCAACAGTACAGCGAAGCTGTTTGTTTTACAAGCTTTTGTCGTTTCGAGAAATCACTACATTAAGCATTCGATGGTGATACACGACTGATGGCCAGGTTCTGATTTTCGAATGAAAAGAAGAGTCGCATCCGACCACCGGTCGGCTTTCGACGCAAAACAGCTGTACACACTCGTCCAACGATCCAGTGACTAACTGTTGCAACGAGAAAGTTAGCTTTATTTGTCGTGCAGATTGTCCGCTTTGACGTAAAATGCTAGAAATTTGCTGAACGCTCGGTTTGCGCCGCCCAAGAGTCATTCTGTTTCTGCGTTGCCAGCGTCTGTCGGCTAAATACAACTGTAGACTCCGCGCAAGCTTTTTCACCGCAAAAGTTGTACAGAGCCACACCGAAGGCTAAAATCGACTTTAAGGTCGAAGGTTAAAATCGACCCTAGAGGTTTGAAAACGACGTCACGAAATTTTCAAGACATCATCGAAGAAAATTACGGCGGCCAGATGCAACTCTTAGTACTAACTCTACTAATCTTAGTACGTTAAGCATTCCAGTCGAGAGATCAGACGTTTTTTCGTCACCTAAGAGACCGGCCGATGCGTTTGCGACGCTGCGGAAAGAAAGAAGATGGCAAACCACAGGGTTGTTACCGTAACAAACCTCCGTGAGTACCTCCATCTCGAGTGGCTTTTGAAGAAACGTTCGTTTTAAACTCAAAGGGATGGTTGTTAAAGCTCACAAACGCCTGGTTAACGATTTTCTAACGGCAGACACCGTGTTTACAATGGATACAGACCGATTAACTGAGCCCAAAGCGCAAGATCTATCAGAAAACTCCTCTAGGTCGATGCAACGAGACGACTAGACACGTGCGTCTAAAGGCATTTTACAATTGAAGGACGCCCCTCGTGGGCCCTTTAACCTTAACACTAAACTCCTGCTTGATATCCTCGTCCCCAGGTTTCCAAACCGTAACCCCAACCCCCTCTAATCCTAACCCCCTTACCCTCTAACTCTCCCCCCTCAAAAAAACAAAAAACATAAAAAAGCAAACAAAACGAAAAAAAAACTTGCTTCCCTCCTCACTTTTAGCTCTAGGATGCAACACCTTTTTGCCGCCCTCCGCTAGAAGGGAGTAGGGAGTAACGAAAGCTTGACATCAAAGTAGCGTTTCGTATGAGATTTGTTTGCCAAAATTTGAGCGTTTTTAAAAAAGCCAAGACTTCGTCAGAGGGGTTTCTTCTTTTCTCCTAAAGCTATCGATCGATTAAAAAGCTCAAAGCAAAGAAATTCAAAACAAAATACAAAAACGGGAAGTTTTAGTTTCTGCACCACAAGCCAAGCACTAGTTCAAACTGGAGATAATAAAAGGAAATCGAATGATCTCACTTCTCAAACCACTGAGCTGCCATTGGTCGGCAGTCTCTTGTTTGGAGACCATTGAGCTGCCATTGGTTGGCTGTTTAATCGTTGCGATTGGTCGGCAGTTTTATCGTTGGAGACCATTGAGAGATATAAAAGGAATTTTTTTTTTGAGCACAACATTAAACGTTAAATCGTTAGATGTTGTTATAAAGGCACCATTAGAATGCGATGTCCTCAAATATTTTCCTCGATATTTTAATAAGTAAACAAAAACAAAACTAAGTCTTGCAACTGGCGAAAACTTTCAATAAGCAAACAAAGCAACAACTTTCCTTTCGAGTTTTTTACATTTTAAACAAAAGACAAACAAAGAAAAAAAAAAAACAAACAAAAACAAAAACAAAAACAAAAAAACAAAACAAAAACAAAACAGAAAAGGGAGAATGAGTGAGTCGACTGATTTCGCTCAACTGTCTTAAACGAGAAGTCATAAACGTTTGCTTGTGCCAGCAAGTTGCAAATTAAGTTGTAAATGAACTGCACCGCAAAAGCTTAACCACAGTTTATTAAGCATATTAAGCCTTTGCTGACATGTTAAGACATTTTAAGCCTTTGCTATTATCATGAGGCTTTTGCTCCACGAGCCAAAAAAGTACGCTAGAGTTGACAAACTGCATCGCGGTCGAAAAGTGTAATTACGCCAACACTTTTATCCGTTTTAAGCATTTCGTTTTCGCACGAACAACAATTAAAGCAGCTCGTTGAGCTTAACGACGTTCGTATTTTTTTTCGAAGCCAAAACTTCGGCTATAAGTAGAATGAAGAGGCACTTCGAAAAACAACAAAGCTGTTCGCAGTCGATAGCAACGAGCGACAACATCTCTGCGAGTCTGGCATCAAGGTAAACAGTTTTTTTTTACATTTTCATTTGTAAGTGCCACTTTTGTGTACATTATGTATTCAAAAATTTCTTGCTGACGCTAGATTTTTCGTTTTCAATGAACAACAGTTGCAACCTCTAGTCGTTTGCTAAAACAGCTTGCTAGGACAACCAAATCAATCATATGTTGTGAAAATTTCTTTTTGTTCAACTGACTAAGGAAGATCGAGCGAACGCTTTTTTTTTTATAACTTGTTTGTATCATATTGCTATTAAGAAAACAGCGTTGTGTATACTAAACGTGACATAATTGGCAATTATCCGTAACTAAAAATAAGATAGAAATTACAAACTTGATACCATATTTTAATTACTCTAACAAAACTAGACGTCATCGCGTGAGAAAATAAATGTTCATAACACATAACCTATTTTTTTGTTTTTTTTTTCTTCTCTTTTTTCCTTTTAATCTCTTTTCTTTCGTCCAAAAAGCGTTTTGATTTTTGCCTCGCCACAAGCGATGAAATCGATAAAAAAACCTGCTCGGACATTCTCAATTCTCAACAACAAAAGCAATCAAAGTTCTAGCTCTCGAGCACGTGCGCCGACAGGTTGATGAAACCGTTCAAATATGCTCGATCGCTAGAATTTAAAGAAAGAAACAAGCCAGAAACAAACCAAAATAAAAAAAACAAAAACAAAAATGGACATCTTTAGAACGCTTAAATTTTATAAAATATTTTCCTCTGCGTTTTTAACCAGCTAAACTGTCGTAAAGTTTTTTCGGTGCAGTTCATTTAAAAAACTTAGTTTTCAACTTTTAAACGTTTTAGACTTCTCGTTTAAGGCAGTCGAAAGAAATGAGTCGACTCACTCTCTCTCTCCCTATTCGGTTTTGTTTTTGTTTATTTGTTTTTGTTTTTTCTTCGTTTGCCTTCGTTTGCCTTTGTTTGCTTTTGGAAAAGTTGTCGCCATGCGAGACTTAGTTTTTTTTTTTTTTTGCTCAAATTGAGCACAAGTGAGTTTCTAGTCTTGAAAGTGTGCAAAGTGTGGGCCAATCTGGTGGCTGGAGTGATGACACGTGAATGCTGGAAATTCCAGACTTTGAGCGGATTCAGCGTACATAGAAAGAAAATGTAGCATTCACGTGGGTCTCTCCTAAGCGTGCCATTGGTCGGTCTGCTGTCCTTAAGTACCCCCCTCCCCCCCCTCAACGTCACGTTTGCTCAACTTTCTCGGTCTTTGGCGCCCAGAGAAAGCTTGAGGAAGGATAAAAAATGGCGAGGTTTCGGTACTGCGTTTTCTGTTTTTCTTATTTGTTTTTGTTTGTTTGCTTGTTTGTTTGTTTGTTTGTTTGTTAATTTTTTTAATTTTTTTTTTTTTGTTTGTTTGTTTCGTTCGTTTGTTTGTTTGTTTGTTTCGTTTGCTTCGTTTGTTTTGTGATGTTTTGTTTTCCCTTCTTGATGGCACAAAACAGAAGCAAACAAGACTTTCGGTTATATTCGGTTATATTCGGTTCAATAAAAGTTTGTTGGTTTCTGCACAACAACAACAACAACCACAACAACAAAAGTCCCTCTGTCCCTCAAAAGCAGTTTCTCCTCTGTCCTAAAGAAGAGCCTCTGTAATCGATCTTGTCTGAATGCAGCTCTCCTTTTGCCTACAGGTTTTTATTCCAACCCTTTTGTTGTTGTTAGTGCCATGTTGTTGTTATTGTTATACTCTGTAAAAGCAGTTGTTGCTGTTGTACTTGTTTGTTGTTTCTAAAGACACTGTTGTTGCTGCTGTTAGCGCTGTTAGTAATCACCCACTTGGCTTGTATTTTTGTTTCTTGTTTTTGTTTTTTGTTTTATTTATAAACACTCTCTGAGTAAGTGATGCTGTTGCTGTTGTTGTTGTTACAGTTGCAATGAGTGTTTGTTAATGTTCCCCCACTTGGCTTGTACTTTTGTTTTCTGTTTTGTTTTGTTTTTTTTTTGTTTTTGTTTTTTTTTTCTCAACACTCTCTGAGTAAGTGATGCTGTTGCTGTAGTCGTTGTTATAGTTGCAATGAGTGTTTGTTAATGTTCACCAACTTGGCTTGTTTATAATCTATTTTATTTTATCAACACTCTCTGAGTCAGTGATGGTGTTGCTGTTGCTGTTGTCGTTATTATGCTTGCAATGGGAGTTGTTACTGTTCACCCACTTTGCTTGTTTTGTTTTTATTTCTTTATTTTATCAACACCCTTTGAGCCAGTGATGCTGTTGCTGTTGTTGTTGTTATAGTTGCAATGAGTGTTGTTAATGTTCACCCACTTTGCTTGTGTTTTTGTTTTTGTTTATCAACACCCTTTGTGTCAGTGATGCTGTTGCTGTTGTTCTTATTACAGTTGCAATGAGTGTTTGTTAATGTTCACCAACTTGGCTTGTTTATAATCTATTTTGTTTTATCAACACTCTCTGAGTCAGTGATGCTGATGCTGTTGTTGTTATTGTGCTTGCAATAAGTGTTGCTAATGTTCACCCACTTTGCTTGTTTTGTTTGTGCTTTTGTTTTTGTTTATCAACACCCTTTGAGTCACTGATGCTGTTGCTGTTGGTGTTATTATAGTTGCAATGAGTGTTAATGTTCACCCACTTTGCTTGCTTTGTTTGTTTGTTGCTTTTTTTTTTTATCAACACCCTGCGAGTTAGTGATGCTGTTGCTGCTTTTGTCATTTTACTTGTATTTATAGTTGTTACTGTTCAGCCACTTTGCTTGTTTTTTAATCTGTTTTATTTTATCACCACTCTCTGAGTCAGTGATGATGTTGCTGATGCTGTTGTTGTTATTTTACTTGCAATGATAGCTGTTACTGTTCAGCCACTTTGCTTGTTTTGTTTGTTTGTTTGTTTGTTTTTTTTATCAATATCCTCTGAGTAAGTGATGCTGTTGCTGTTGTTGTTGTTATAGTTGCAATGAGTGTTTGTTAATGTTCCCCCCCTTGGCTTGTACTTCTGTTTTCTGTTTTGTTTTGTTTTTGTTTTTTTTGTTGTTTTTTTTCTCAACACTCTCTGAGTAAGTGATGCTGTTGCTGTAGTCGTTGTTATAGTTGCAATGAGTGTTTGTTAATGTTCACAAACTTGGCATGTTTATAATCTATTTTATTTTATCAACACTCTCTGAGTCAGTGATGCTGATGCTGTTGTTGTTATTATGCTTGCAATAAGTGTTGTTAATGTTCACCCACTCTGCTTGTTTTGTTTGTGCCTTTGTTTTTGTTTATCAACACCCTTTGAGTCACTGATGCTGTTGCTGTTGGTGTTATTATAGTTGCAATGAGTGTTAATGTTCACCCACTTTGCTTGCTTTATTTGTTTGTTGCTTTTTTTTTTATCAACACCCTGCGAGTTAGTGATGCTGTTGCTGCTTTTGTCATTTTACTTGTATTTATAGTTGTTACTGTTTAGCCACTTTGCTTGTTTTTTAATCTGTTTTATTTTATCACCACTCTCTGAGTCAGTGATGATGTTGCTGATGCTGTTGTTGTTATTTTACTTGCAATGATAGCTGTTACTGTTCAGCCACTTTGCTTGTTTTTTTTTTGTTTTTGTTTTGTTTGTTTGTTTGTTTGTTTTTTTATATATCCTCTGAGTTAGTGATGCTGTTGTTGTTATTATGCTTTCAATGAGAGCTGTTACTGTTCACCCACTTTGTTTGTTTATAATCTGTTTTATTTTATCAACACTCTCTGAGTCAGTGATGCTGATGCTGATGCTGTTGTTGTTATTATGCTTGCAGTGAGAGTTGTTACTGTTCACCCACTTTGCTTGCTTATTGTCTATTTTATTTTGTCAACACTCTCTGAGTCAGTGATGCTGATGCTGATGCTGTTGTTGTTATTATGCTTGCAATGAGAGTTGTTACTGTTCACCCAATTTGCTTGTTTTGTTTTTTTATTTGTTTTTTTGTTTGTTTTTGTTTTGCTTGTTTTTTTTTATCAATACCCTCTGAGTCAGTGATGCTGTTGCTGTTGTTGTTGTTGTTGTTATAGTTGCAATGAGTGTTTGTTAATGTTCCCCCACTTGGCTTGTACTTTTGTTTTCTTTTTTGTTATGTCAACACTCTCTGAGTCAGTGATGCTGATGCTGTTGTTATTATGCTTGCAATGAGAGTTGTTACTGTTGTAGTTATGTCTGTCATTTGTCCTTGTTAGCAAGTTCTATTTGCCCTCTCTTGCCTTTTTTCAACACAGTTTCTTTCTTTGAGTCATATGGTTGCGAGATCCTCTCAAACTCCATCTCTTTATTTATTTGTTTCTTTTTTTTTTTTTTTTTCTCATTCTCCTTCTCATAATAGCAATCACTGCTGCCACCATGCATGTAATGCTAGTTGCTCTCATTCTTTTTCATTTGCTAGTGGAAACTTTGTTTCTTCTTGTTGCTCTCTTTTCTTTCTTTTTTCTCTTTTGCAGAGGATTCGAAAAAACACAGCTCTTCCCTGCAGTTGTAAACATTCCAGGATTCCAGGATGCAGGCAGAAGAAAAACACTCTCACTAACTGTCTTCTTTTTTTTAGCATAAACCGTTGCAAACAAACACCTGAACATGTCTTCTTCACAAGAAAACAACACTGTTGTTGCCCCTTCTCCGAACTCTAAAGCGAAAAAAAAGAAAAGAAGGCAGTCACAAGAACAGAGAGACTTAAAGCTCAAAAACAAAGTCAGGGCCGCATTAGTTGCAGCGTGTGGCTCCGTAAACAGGGTTGTACCTTTCTATGGTACCAAGAAGAGGTACGCTGTTAGCTGTCCGATGCCTTTGTGCAAACATTCCTCCACAAGCATTAAAAGACACTTGACTAAAAAAGATCATTCTTGGACTTTGGATGAAGCTTCCATCTTTTACTCTGCAATGGTCAGGAAGTTTCAGCATGCTCGTCTCGAACGCAAGTCCGGCTGTCCAAAACCTTACCCCTGTTTGCAATGTTGGAAGTATTACGACCGACTGGACATACACTTGAAAGAGACTCATTTCTACGATTCCAAGACGATCAAACAAAAGATTGCAGAGGCAAAGCGATACGACAACGACAAGCTCTATGTCCCTCAATTTATTCGACCTGCCTTCTTTGGTATTAAGCCAGTAGCTGAACAAGCGTCTGCATCAGGCTCTGCATCCTCTGCTCCTGGGCCTTCCTCCTCTTTTTCTTCTCCGGTTCTTTCCTCTGATCCTCTTTTAAGCTTGCCCTCATCAGTTGCTGGTTCGTCCGAGGCTCCTTCTGCAAACCACTGCACCTCTGTAGAAAACAAAGAGCTGAACACCGAATCCGTCCTAGACTCTGATTTTAATTCCTTAAAGCACTTGGTTTCCAACTCCTCCGTCTTGACAGAAGATAAGAGACTCTTGTTTCAGCTGGACAAAGATGCTTTTCACTTTTATTACCAGTCAGCAGATGAGCTCTTCAGAGATTTTGAAAAGTGGCTTGTGGTAGCCAACAACAACACTTTGTCACAAGCAAAGATCTACAAAAATGCAGTTGTTGAAATATTGACATGTTGTGACAGCACGCTGACGCTGCACCCGAACGCTCTCACCAATTCCAACGTTTTGGAGGATAGATACTTTTCCATGCACTTTAAAAACATTCAGCTCAATTCCAAGCTGAGTGAACTTGACCAAACAAAAGCCATGTCTTGTCACACGTTGTACAACCGCCTTGTCTACCTTTGTCTCCTGTTTCGTTTCAGTGAAGCCAGGAATGTCTATTTCGGACTTTCTCATGAGGCCATCCGACGTTTGCGCTGCAAGGTGGAGGAGTTACAAAAAGTGCTGAGGCCCTTTCGTTCTTTGAGGAGGAGCCTTGTGAAAAGCAAAAAATGCATCAACATCATCAATGTCAGTTTGCTGAACGAATATGGCAAGTCTGCATACGTAAGACAGTTAGTGGAATCGATTAGAAAGCCGTCTCTTACACCGACTAGAGACAATGCTGTGTCTCTACGAAACCATCTTCTGCTCTCTGTCACTGTAATTAACAGT
This sequence comes from Hydra viridissima, assembly GCF_058129835.1. Classification (NCBI taxonomy): domain Eukaryota; kingdom Metazoa; phylum Cnidaria; class Hydrozoa; order Anthoathecata; family Hydridae; genus Hydra; species Hydra viridissima. Next base: position 28,191 of record NW_028324326.1, read on the forward strand.
TTAAGAAAATCTAACATTGCTCTTTTAAACATTAGAGACTACATGGCTGCTGAGAAGAGTGAGTGTGGATATTGCATTGTGCAAGAGCGCTACAAAACAGCATACAAGTACGGAGCCAAAAACATTCTAGTGCCGAACGACTTGAAAGTGTTGATCGATATTTATTTGCTGAGATACAGAGACCTTCTTGTCAACGACTCTCACTACATGGCTGCAGACACCAAGACTGTTTTGGAGTTGAGCGACTGCTACAGGCCCCTTTTTCCATCGATGAGACCCAACAAAGACGAATGTGTGACACTCGGTGCAACTAGAGTGCCTGTTTACCAGATGGGTTCCTCTGCTATCTCCTCTTGCCTGACGTCCTGCTTCAGAAAAAGCCAAGTAAACATTCCCATGAAGCGTCTTACTCCCACTTGCATTCGCGGTTCGATAGCCACTTACTTTGCCAACAACAGCAAAGAAGATCGCGAGCGGTTTGCTACACTCTACATGAAGCACAGCAGGAACACAATGGATAGCTTTTATGTGTCCCAGTGGAACGCTGCAGAGGAGTTGCGCTTTGCCCTGGGCATCGGACAGTCCTTCGGAGTCATAGAGTCTTTGACTGTTGAAAAGTCTGAGAGACCACCAAAGAAGGAGAAGGATGTGATGGACTGGCTCCAAACTAATGCAGAGGAGTACGGTTTTCATGAGGTTGAGGACATCTTTGAGGAAGATTTAGACTCCGGTTCTGACTCTGAAGAATGTGCTGCTACTTTCAGCTGTACCACAGTGGTTCCGTTTTCTCCAGCTGTAGAAAACAATGTTCCTTTAGAGGATAGCAACGACCATGCCGTAGATTTCTTGTGTGAACCTACCTCAACTCCTGTTTCGTCTGTTCCATCTGAACAAACAATCGCTGGTCCAGTTCTTGAACTATCCCCTGCTCTTGCACAACTAGTTCCTAACGAACAAGCTGTTTGTATGGATGTAGATCAGACTCTAGCTGTTCCTGTTGGCACAGCTTGTTCTCCTCTTGCATTAACATTATTTCCTGATGAACCGGATTTTATTGAACACCATGCAAAACTTTCTCCAGTTTACTTTAATGAGCAAGTGGTTGCCAAACCTGTTTCTGCTTCTCCTTCTCAGCAAGTCGCTTTCTGTCCTTCAAAAGAGGTCTTTTCTGTTCCTCTGACTCCTAGCCTTGTTGCTTTTCAGCAAACATTGGCCAAACCCAGTTTGTTTCTTTCATCTGATCCAGTTTCAGCTGTTCCTGTCCAACAGGCTGGTACTGTTCTTGCAAAGCAGCTCTCACCTTATGCTGTTCAATCTGTTGGTAGCCTATTTAGCCAAAGTCTTGCCTCTACATCCAGAGGTAAATTCTTTTTGATTTTTGATTTTTGATTTTTATGCAAATCTCAACACGCTTTCAAAAAATGAAAATGCCCAAATCAACTCCTTGCCCTATTGTTATTGTTAGAGCTGTAAAAAAAACAAAACAAAACAAAAAAACAACACAGAAGTGTGTATGTATTTGTTGCAGGACTAATTCTGTGATTGCTTAAATGTTTATACAAGTGAATGATACTAAAACTGATTATGTTTTAGAAGTAAAAGATCCAAGAAGAAAAAAAATCAAGTTGGAAATGCCATCTTTCACTCAAGAACTCATCGGTAATGTAAAACCTAATTTATACAAAGATATATAAACACAAACCTCTTCTTGCACAATTTCAGATGGTTAACTGTTAACAAAAACTAGCCATCATTGCTAAGTGCACTTTTAGAAAGTTGTGTCTACCCGATTTCTAATGATGAAGTTAGAAACATCACCGTTAGAAATCATGCACAGCTTGTTATCATCTCTAACACTTAGAAACTGTTGATGGTTTTTATGAATTAGAAAAATGAACATGGTTTTATTTTATTTCAGGATCAACTCAGCCAAGAACAAAGGAAAACAAAGCAGAAGTTAGCCAATGCCATTTAGGTAATCTTTCAAAAACCAGTTATTGCTATCAGTGCAAACAATAAGGTCAACAAAAAAAAAATAAATAAAAAAACAGAATAAATCTTGTCTTACTTCAGAACCAAATGAATATTTGATTTAATCACTTTGTGTTATGACTTGAGTTTGTAAAATTTTAGATGAAATAGTTGAAGAGCTGAATGCTTGCCCTGGCCACAACGAATGGTTCAACACCAGAAGTTTTCCACGATGTGGGTTCTGAAGTAAGACAAGATTTATTCTGTTTTTTTATTTTATGCACTGATAGCAATAACTGTTAAAGTTACCTATGGCATCTTGGCAAATCATAGCAGTGACAAGCTCATTCATGTCTTGCAAAAGTACTCCTACCAAAGCCATATTAAAGACAAAATTAAAAACATGAAGCTAAAAATTCAAAAAGAGGGTAGTTTAGAAAAGTTTGTTCAATATGGCAATATCGTGAAACCATTTATGTAGTTTAGATAAGTTTGTTCAGTTTGGCAATAAAGATGGGCCTTTTGTGTAGTTTGTTTTATCTATGCTTTTGCAAATATTTTTATCTGTTTCGCTAAAGACATAATAAACAAGAAGTTCTGTTAAACTGTTCTCACATTTCTTATTTAAAGATAGTTCAAACTTTTTTTTATCTTTAAAAAAAAAAAAAAGAAGTCGTTTTGTTATTCTGTGAAAACTTTTAATAGAGTTGCATTTAGAATTACTTCTGATGTTTTTAAGAGTTTGTTAAAAAGCAAAATAATATTTCCTGTGATGTTAAACTGCATAAGTGAAATTTAAAAAAGGAAAACTGCTCCAACCATTTTTCGGAAAAAGAAATCAAAAAGTTCCTTATTTTAAAAGATCTAGACATCCATTTCTTCTTCAGCAAAATAGCGAGGCTTTTTTATGAACTCTTACTCTCTATTTTTTCATATCTTTACACAAAGGATTTTGTTTAGATCAATGTAAACATACATAGAAGTATATTATGTTTTTTTTTTTTTTTTTGTTTTTATGCAGTCTAACTTTTGTTTCACTTCTATTTTATTTTACGTTTATCTTGTATTTTATCATGCCTTATTGGTTTTTGCGTTTTGTGATGTCAAGCTGCGTAAGCTAAACTTAAAAGGGGAAAACTACGCTAACTTTTCTTTGAAAAAATATTCAAGAAGTACCTTAAACGAAAGAGAAAGCACACGAATCTTGCCATCCAATTCTTCTTCTGCAAAGTAGCGAGGCTTTTTATGTACTTTTGCTCTCTAATTTATCTCTATTTACGCAAAGGGTTTTATTTCAATGTAAACACGTATAAAAGAATACTTTGTTAAAAATAATGTTAAAGGAGTTGCGTAAAAAAAAACGTCTGAATAAAGTTTCTTTACAAAAAAAACAACTAAGAAACAAGCGCGCCTAAGAAAAACCAGATCGCGATTCACTAAGTCAAAAAACGAAAGAAACAAAGTTTAAAAGGTCTTTCTAGACAACAAATTCTATTTTTGGCAATGCAGTTTTTGTATTTATGCAACCTAACTTTTGTTTGACTTCTATTTTATTTTACGTTTACCTTGTATTTTATCTTGCCTTTTTGTGTTTTGTGATGTCAAGCTACATAATCTAAACTTAAAAGAAGGAAACTAGGCTAACTTTTCTAGTAGAATATTATGTTGTTGGTTTTGTATGCAGCCTAACTTTAGTTTCATCTATATTTTATTTTGCGTTTATCTTATATTTTATCTTGTCTTTTTGAGTTTTGTATTTTGTGATGTCAAGCTACATAATTTAAACTTAAAAGAAGAAAACTAGGCTAACTTTTCTTTGAAAAATTGTTCAAAAACTACCTTACACCGATAGAGATAGCTCACGAATTTAAAAAGTTGCATCTATTCATCTTCTTCTTCAGCAAAGTAAAGCTTTTTATGCACTTTTACTCTCTAACTTACCTATATTTGCGTAAAGGATTTTATTTAATTCAATTTAAACATAACTAGTAGAATATTATGTTGTTGGTTTTGTATGCAGCCTAACTTTAGTTTCATCTATATTTTATTTTGCGTTTATCTTATATTTTATCTTGTCTTTTTGAGTTTTATATTTTGTGATGTCAAGCTACATAAGCTAAACTTTAAAGAGGAAATTTACGCTAACCTGTCTTTGAAAAACTATTCAAAAACTACCTTTAACAAAGTAGCGAGGCTTTTTATGCGCTTTTACTCTCTAACATACCTATTTTTGCGCAAAGGATTTTATTTAATTCAATTTAAACATGCCTAGTAGATTATTATGTTGTTGGTTTTTTATGCAGCCTAACTTTAGCTACATCTATTTTTCATTTTACGTTTGTCTTATATTTTATTTTATCTTTTTGTGTTCTGTGATGTCAAGCTACATAAGCTAATGTTAAAAGAGGAAAGCTGCGCTAACCTTTCTTTGAAAAACTATTCGAAATCTATTTTTGAGATAATCTAGATTTAAAAGAGGAACACTACGCTAATTTTGCTTTGAAAAAACTCTCGAAAACTAACTTATTCGATAGAGATAGCACACAAATTTAAAAAATTGTATCTACTCATCCACTTCTTCTACAGCAAAGTACTGAGGCTTTTTATGCACTTTTATTCTCTAACATACCTATATTTGCGCAAAGGATTTTATTTAACTCAATGTAAACATACATAGAAGAGTATTGTTACCCGTTTGTTTTATGCAGCCTAACTTTAGTTTCATCTATACATTATATTGCGTTTACCTTATATTTTATCTTGCCTTTGTTAGTTTTGTGTTTTGTTATGTCAAGCTTCATAATCTAATCTTAAAAGGGGAAAACTGCGCTAACTTTTCTTTGAAAAAGTACTCAAAAAGGACCTAAATCGATATAGATAGCTCACAATTTTAAAAAGTTGCATATAGTCATCTTCTTCTTCAGCAAAGTATCGAGGCTTTTTATGGATTTTTACTCTAACTTTCCTATATTTGCGCAAAGGACATTATTTAATTCAACTTAAACATGCCTAGTAGATTATTATGTTGTTGGTTTTTTATGCAGTCTAAACTTTGTTACATCTATATTTTACGATTAACTTATATTTTATCTTGCCTTTTTGAGCTTTGTGTTCTGTGATGTCAAGCTACATAGTCTAAACATAAAAGAGGAAAACTACGCTAAACTTGCTTTGAAAAACTATTCAAAAACTACCTTTAACAAAGTAGCGAGGCTTTTCATGCACTTTTACTCTCTAACATACCTACATTTGCGCAAAGGATTTTATTTAATTCAATTTAAACATGCCTAGTAGATTATTATGTTGTTGGTTTTTTATGCAGCCTAACTTTAGTTTCATCTATATTATGTTTTAGGTTTATCATATATTTTATCTTTTCTTTTTGAGTTTTGAGTTTTGTGATGCCAAGCAACTTAAGCTAAACTTAAAAGTGGAATGCTACGCTAACCTTTCTTTGAAAATCTATTCATAAACTACCCTAGACAAAAGCTAGATTTAAAAGAGGAAAACTACACTATTTTTACTTTGAAAAAACTTTCGAAAACTACCTTAATCGATAGAGATAGCACACGATTTTAAAAAATTGCATATAGTCATCCACTACTTCTGCAGCAAAGTAGCGAGGCTCTTTATGCACTTTTTCTCACTAGTTTGCTTATATTTACGCAAAGGAATTCATTTAATTCAATCCAAACATATATAGAAGATTATTATGTTACGATTTTTTTTTTCTTTTATGCAGCCTAACATTTATTTCACCTACATTTTATTTTACGATTAACTTTTATATTACCTTTCCTTTTAGTGTTTTGTGTTTTGTGATGTCAAGCTACATAAGCCAAACTTTAAAGAGGAAAACTACGCTAAGCTTTCTTTGAAAAACTATTCAAAAACTACCTTAAACAAAGTAGCGAGGCTTTTTATGCACTTTTACTCTCTAACATACCTACATTTGTGCATAGGGTTTTATTAGATTCTAGTAGGTTATTACGTTGTTGTTTTTTTATGCAGTCTAACTTTAGCTTCATCTATATTTTATTTTACGTTTATCTTATATTTTATTTTGTCTTTTTGAATTTTGTGTTTTGTGATGTCAAGCTACATAAGCTAAACTTAAAAGAGGAAAGCTACGCTAACCTTTCTTTGAAAAGCTGTTCAAAAACTACCTTAGACATAATCTAGATTTAAAAGAGAAAGACTACGCTATTTTTGCTTTGAAAAATCTTTCGAAAACTACCTTAATCGATAGAGATAGCACAGGATTTTAAAAAGTTGTATCTAGTCATCCACTTCTTTCACAGCAAAGTAGCGAGGCTTTCTATGCGCTTTTACTCTCTAACATACCTATTTTTGCGCAAAGGATTTTATTTAATTCAATTTAAACATGCCTAGTAGATTATTATGTTGTTGGTTTTTTATGCTGCCTAACTTTAGCTACATCTATTTTTCATTTTACGTTTGTCTTATATTTTATTTTATCTTTTTGTGTTCTGTGATGTCAAGCTACATAAGCTAATGTTAAAAGAGGAAAGCTGCGCTAACCTTTCTTTGAAAAACTATTCGAAATCTATTTTTGAGATAATCTAGATTTAAAAGAGGAACACTACGCTAATTTTGCTTTGAAAAAACTCTCGAAAACTACCTTATTCAATAGAGATAGCACACAAATTTAAAAAATTGTATCTACTCATCCACTTCTTCTTTTTATGGATTTTTACTCTCTTATTTACCCAAATTTGCGCAAAGGACTTTACTTAATTCAACTTAAACATGTCTAGTAGATTATTAAGTTGTTTGTTTTTTATGCAGCCTAACTTTAGTTTCATTTATATTTTATTTTACGTTTATCTGATACTTTATCTTGTCTTTTTGTGTGTTGTTTTGTCAAGCTACATAAGCTAAACTTAAAAGTGGAAAAGTACGCTAACCTTTCTTTGAAAATCTATTCAAAAACTGCCTTAGACATAAGCTAGATTTAAAAGAGGAAGACTACGCTATTTATGCTTTTAAAAAACTTTCGAAAAATACCTTAATCCATTGAGGTAGTGCACGAATTTACAAAGTTGTATCTAGTCATCCACTTCTTCTATAGCAAAGTAGCGAGGCTTTTTATGCACTTTTGCGTTCTAATTTATCTCTGTTTACGCATATGGTTTTTGTTTATTTCTATGTAATGATATACAAAAGAGTATTTTGTTAAAGATTATGCTGCAGGAGCTGCGTAAAAAAACTCTGGCGACCTTTCCTTAAGAAAAAAGCAACTGAAAGACATGTGCGCCTTAGAAAATTCAAATCGCGATTCACCAAATTAAAAGACGAAAAGAACGACCTTTAAAAGCTCTCACTAGACATTTGTGTTTATGATAGGCAATGCAGTTTTTGATTTTATGCAGCCTAACATTTGTTTCATCTATATCTTATTTTACGTTTATCTTATACTTTATCTTGCCTTTTTGAGTTTAGTATTTTGTGATGTCATGCTAAATAAACTATACTTTGCTAATTTTTATTTGAAAAAATATTCAAAAACTACCTGAATTATAAGCTAGATCTAAAGGAGGAAAACTACGCTAACTTTTCTTTAAAAAAAATATTTAAAAACTACCTTAAACATAAGCTATATCCAAAAGAGGAAAACTATGCTAACTTTTCTTTAAAAAAATATTTAAAAACTACCTTAAACATAAGCTAGATCTAAAAGAGGAAAACTACGCTAACTTTTCTTTGAAAAAATACTCAAAAACTACCTTAAACATAAGCTAGATCTAAAAGAGGAAAACTACGCTAACTTTTCTTTGAAAAAATACTCAAAAACTACCTTAAACATAAGCTAGATCTAAAAGAGGAAAACTACGCTAACAATTCTTTGAAAAAATATTCGAAAACTACCTTTAAACATGATTTAGATTTAATAGATGAAAACTACGCTAACATTTCTTTGAAAAAACATTCAAAAACTACCTTTAAACATGATTTAAATTTAATAGATGAAAACTACGCTAACATTTCTTTGAAAAAACATTCAAAAACTACCTTTAAACATGATTTAAATTTAAAAAAGGAAAACTACGCTAACATTTCTTTGAAAAAATATTCAAAAAGTACCTTAATCGAAAGAGATAGCACACGAAATTAAAAAGTTGCATTTAGTCATCCGTTTCTTCTTCATCAAAGTAGCGAGGCGTTTATGCACTTTTTATTCTCTAAGTTATCTCTACTTACGCAAATGGCTTTTGTTTATTTCAATGTAAAACTTTTCAAAAGAGTATTTTGTTAAAGATTATGCTGCAGGGGCTGTGTAAGAAAACTCTGGTGACCTTTCTTTAAGAAAAAGCAACTAAAGTAGATGTGCGCCTAAGAAAATCCAAATTGCGATTCACTAAATTAAAAGACATATACAACAAACTTTAAAAGTGAAACTATTTTTACAAGCGTATTTGGTAAAGATGAAATGTTCTTAGACATTTTAACGTTACGAAAGGGATTTTCTTCTGTTCAAATATTTATTACAATTTAAAGTGTTAAATAATGTTACAGAAACGACCTAAAACGCCTGTTGTATTAATTTAAACGAACAAAATAGATAAAAAAAAAGAAAAACTATCATTAAAAAAAAAAAAGTAAAAAAAGAAAAGAAATAGAAGTTGAGGAAAAATAAAAATAAGAACTTCTAACAAAGAGCTCTTCTTTTTATTTTTCAGATTTTAGATGCTTAATTCCTTGAATGAAAAGTTGAACTGATGACTCACTACTAAGGTTGTTCCTAGCCTTCCGTTCTCAAACTAGGCCATTCTGAGAGGCTGTTTGATTAAGTACCGTTGATAGTAGTATCGCACGTAAGAGACTTCTAAAACTCTGATTATTATTAATTCCTGGAATGAAGAGATGACTTCATACTCACTAACGAGGTTGTTCTTAGCCATCCGTTCTTAAACTAAGCAAAACAGTGAAGTTGTTTGATTAAGTATCACAGTTTGCTGATTTGCACATGCACCATTGCCGAAACTGTGATGCTTGGTTCCTTGATTGGATTGAAGAAGCTCATCACCATGCATTTTACAAGCTGTCCGTTGTTATGTTTTGCAATTCAGTGGTTCTGTTTTGCAATTCATTTTCTGTTTGTTTAAGTATCATCGATGGTGGTGTCGTGCATGCAAACTTTCCGAAACTCTGATGCTTGTTTTTCTTGAATGGAGAGATGAGCTTATACTTTAGGTGACTTTTAAAACTGCAGTAATTAGTGCCTCGAATGGAAAAACGAACTCATTCATTACAGACCAAGGTTGTTCCTGGCCATCCGTTAACATATTAGGCAACAGTACAGCGAAGCTGTTTGTTTTACAAGCTTTTGTCGTTTCGAGAAATCACTACATTAAGCATTCGATGGTGATACACGACTGATGGCCAGGTTCTGATTTTCGAATGAAAAGAAGAGTCGCATCCGACCACCGGTCGGCTTTCGACGCAAAACAGCTGTACACACTCGTCCAACGATCCAGTGACTAACTGTTGCAACGAGAAAGTTAGCTTTATTTGTCGTGCAGATTGTCCGCTTTGACGTAAAATGCTAGAAATTTGCTGAACGCTCGGTTTGCGCCGCCCAAGAGTCATTCTGTTTCTGCGTTGCCAGCGTCTGTCGGCTAAATACAACTGTAGACTCCGCGCAAGCTTTTTCACCGCAAAAGTTGTACAGAGCCACACCGAAGGCTAAAATCGACTTTAAGGTCGAAGGTTAAAATCGACCCTAGAGGTTTGAAAACGACGTCACGAAATTTTCAAGACATCATCGAAGAAAATTACGGCGGCCAGATGCAACTCTTAGTACTAACTCTACTAATCTTAGTACGTTAAGCATTCCAGTCGAGAGATCAGACGTTTTTTCGTCACCTAAGAGACCGGCCGATGCGTTTGCGACGCTGCGGAAAGAAAGAAGATGGCAAACCACAGGGTTGTTACCGTAACAAACCTCCGTGAGTACCTCCATCTCGAGTGGCTTTTGAAGAAACGTTCGTTTTAAACTCAAAGGGATGGTTGTTAAAGCTCACAAACGCCTGGTTAACGATTTTCTAACGGCAGACACCGTGTTTACAATGGATACAGACCGATTAACTGAGCCCAAAGCGCAAGATCTATCAGAAAACTCCTCTAGGTCGATGCAACGAGACGACTAGACACGTGCGTCTAAAGGCATTTTACAATTGAAGGACGCCCCTCGTGGGCCCTTTAACCTTAACACTAAACTCCTGCTTGATATCCTCGTCCCCAGGTTTCCAAACCGTAACCCCAACCCCCTCTAATCCTAACCCCCTTACCCTCTAACTCTCCCCCCTCAAAAAAACAAAAAACATAAAAAAGCAAACAAAACGAAAAAAAAACTTGCTTCCCTCCTCACTTTTAGCTCTAGGATGCAACACCTTTTTGCCGCCCTCCGCTAGAAGGGAGTAGGGAGTAACGAAAGCTTGACATCAAAGTAGCGTTTCGTATGAGATTTGTTTGCCAAAATTTGAGCGTTTTTAAAAAAGCCAAGACTTCGTCAGAGGGGTTTCTTCTTTTCTCCTAAAGCTATCGATCGATTAAAAAGCTCAAAGCAAAGAAATTCAAAACAAAATACAAAAACGGGAAGTTTTAGTTTCTGCACCACAAGCCAAGCACTAGTTCAAACTGGAGATAATAAAAGGAAATCGAATGATCTCACTTCTCAAACCACTGAGCTGCCATTGGTCGGCAGTCTCTTGTTTGGAGACCATTGAGCTGCCATTGGTTGGCTGTTTAATCGTTGCGATTGGTCGGCAGTTTTATCGTTGGAGACCATTGAGAGATATAAAAGGAATTTTTTTTTTGAGCACAACATTAAACGTTAAATCGTTAGATGTTGTTATAAAGGCACCATTAGAATGCGATGTCCTCAAATATTTTCCTCGATATTTTAATAAGTAAACAAAAACAAAACTAAGTCTTGCAACTGGCGAAAACTTTCAATAAGCAAACAAAGCAACAACTTTCCTTTCGAGTTTTTTACATTTTAAACAAAAGACAAACAAAGAAAAAAAAAAAACAAACAAAAACAAAAACAAAAACAAAAAAACAAAACAAAAACAAAACAGAAAAGGGAGAATGAGTGAGTCGACTGATTTCGCTCAACTGTCTTAAACGAGAAGTCATAAACGTTTGCTTGTGCCAGCAAGTTGCAAATTAAGTTGTAAATGAACTGCACCGCAAAAGCTTAACCACAGTTTATTAAGCATATTAAGCCTTTGCTGACATGTTAAGACATTTTAAGCCTTTGCTATTATCATGAGGCTTTTGCTCCACGAGCCAAAAAAGTACGCTAGAGTTGACAAACTGCATCGCGGTCGAAAAGTGTAATTACGCCAACACTTTTATCCGTTTTAAGCATTTCGTTTTCGCACGAACAACAATTAAAGCAGCTCGTTGAGCTTAACGACGTTCGTATTTTTTTTCGAAGCCAAAACTTCGGCTATAAGTAGAATGAAGAGGCACTTCGAAAAACAACAAAGCTGTTCGCAGTCGATAGCAACGAGCGACAACATCTCTGCGAGTCTGGCATCAAGGTAAACAGTTTTTTTTTACATTTTCATTTGTAAGTGCCACTTTTGTGTACATTATGTATTCAAAAATTTCTTGCTGACGCTAGATTTTTCGTTTTCAATGAACAACAGTTGCAACCTCTAGTCGTTTGCTAAAACAGCTTGCTAGGACAACCAAATCAATCATATGTTGTGAAAATTTCTTTTTGTTCAACTGACTAAGGAAGATCGAGCGAACGCTTTTTTTTTTATAACTTGTTTGTATCATATTGCTATTAAGAAAACAGCGTTGTGTATACTAAACGTGACATAATTGGCAATTATCCGTAACTAAAAATAAGATAGAAATTACAAACTTGATACCATATTTTAATTACTCTAACAAAACTAGACGTCATCGCGTGAGAAAATAAATGTTCATAACACATAACCTATTTTTTTGTTTTTTTTTTCTTCTCTTTTTTCCTTTTAATCTCTTTTCTTTCGTCCAAAAAGCGTTTTGATTTTTGCCTCGCCACAAGCGATGAAATCGATAAAAAAACCTGCTCGGACATTCTCAATTCTCAACAACAAAAGCAATCAAAGTTCTAGCTCTCGAGCACGTGCGCCGACAGGTTGATGAAACCGTTCAAATATGCTCGATCGCTAGAATTTAAAGAAAGAAACAAGCCAGAAACAAACCAAAATAAAAAAAACAAAAACAAAAATGGACATCTTTAGAACGCTTAAATTTTATAAAATATTTTCCTCTGCGTTTTTAACCAGCTAAACTGTCGTAAAGTTTTTTCGGTGCAGTTCATTTAAAAAACTTAGTTTTCAACTTTTAAACGTTTTAGACTTCTCGTTTAAGGCAGTCGAAAGAAATGAGTCGACTCACTCTCTCTCTCCCTATTCGGTTTTGTTTTTGTTTATTTGTTTTTGTTTTTTCTTCGTTTGCCTTCGTTTGCCTTTGTTTGCTTTTGGAAAAGTTGTCGCCATGCGAGACTTAGTTTTTTTTTTTTTTTGCTCAAATTGAGCACAAGTGAGTTTCTAGTCTTGAAAGTGTGCAAAGTGTGGGCCAATCTGGTGGCTGGAGTGATGACACGTGAATGCTGGAAATTCCAGACTTTGAGCGGATTCAGCGTACATAGAAAGAAAATGTAGCATTCACGTGGGTCTCTCCTAAGCGTGCCATTGGTCGGTCTGCTGTCCTTAAGTACCCCCCTCCCCCCCCTCAACGTCACGTTTGCTCAACTTTCTCGGTCTTTGGCGCCCAGAGAAAGCTTGAGGAAGGATAAAAAATGGCGAGGTTTCGGTACTGCGTTTTCTGTTTTTCTTATTTGTTTTTGTTTGTTTGCTTGTTTGTTTGTTTGTTTGTTTGTTAATTTTTTTAATTTTTTTTTTTTTGTTTGTTTGTTTCGTTCGTTTGTTTGTTTGTTTGTTTCGTTTGCTTCGTTTGTTTTGTGATGTTTTGTTTTCCCTTCTTGATGGCACAAAACAGAAGCAAACAAGACTTTCGGTTATATTCGGTTATATTCGGTTCAATAAAAGTTTGTTGGTTTCTGCACAACAACAACAACAACCACAACAACAAAAGTCCCTCTGTCCCTCAAAAGCAGTTTCTCCTCTGTCCTAAAGAAGAGCCTCTTTGTAATCGATCTTGTCTGAATGCAGCTCTCCTTTTGCCTACAGGTTTTTATTCCAACCCTTTTGTTGTTGTTAGTGCCATGTTGTTGTTATTGTTATACTCTGTAAAAGCAGTTGTTGCTGTTGTACTTGTTTGTTGTTTCTAAAGACACTGTTGTTGCTGCTGTTAGCGCTGTTAGTAATCACCCACTTGGCTTGTATTTTTGTTTCTTGTTTTTGTTTTTTGTTTTATTTATAAACACTCTCTGAGTAAGTGATGCTGTTGCTGTTGTTGTTGTTACAGTTGCAATGAGTGTTTGTTAATGTTCCCCCACTTGGCTTGTACTTTTGTTTTCTGTTTTGTTTTGTTTTTTTTTTGTTTTTGTTTTTTTTTTCTCAACACTCTCTGAGTAAGTGATGCTGTTGCTGTAGTCGTTGTTATAGTTGCAATGAGTGTTTGTTAATGTTCACCAACTTGGCTTGTTTATAATCTATTTTATTTTATCAACACTCTCTGAGTCAGTGATGGTGTTGCTGTTGCTGTTGTCGTTATTATGCTTGCAATGGGAGTTGTTACTGTTCACCCACTTTGCTTGTTTTGTTTTTATTTCTTTATTTTATCAACACCCTTTGAGCCAGTGATGCTGTTGCTGTTGTTGTTGTTATAGTTGCAATGAGTGTTGTTAATGTTCACCCACTTTGCTTGTGTTTTTGTTTTTGTTTATCAACACCCTTTGTGTCAGTGATGCTGTTGCTGTTGTTCTTATTACAGTTGCAATGAGTGTTTGTTAATGTTCACCAACTTGGCTTGTTTATAATCTATTTTGTTTTATCAACACTCTCTGAGTCAGTGATGCTGATGCTGTTGTTGTTATTGTGCTTGCAATAAGTGTTGCTAATGTTCACCCACTTTGCTTGTTTTGTTTGTGCTTTTGTTTTTGTTTATCAACACCCTTTGAGTCACTGATGCTGTTGCTGTTGGTGTTATTATAGTTGCAATGAGTGTTAATGTTCACCCACTTTGCTTGCTTTGTTTGTTTGTTGCTTTTTTTTTTTATCAACACCCTGCGAGTTAGTGATGCTGTTGCTGCTTTTGTCATTTTACTTGTATTTATAGTTGTTACTGTTCAGCCACTTTGCTTGTTTTTTAATCTGTTTTATTTTATCACCACTCTCTGAGTCAGTGATGATGTTGCTGATGCTGTTGTTGTTATTTTACTTGCAATGATAGCTGTTACTGTTCAGCCACTTTGCTTGTTTTGTTTGTTTGTTTGTTTGTTTTTTTTATCAATATCCTCTGAGTAAGTGATGCTGTTGCTGTTGTTGTTGTTATAGTTGCAATGAGTGTTTGTTAATGTTCCCCCCCTTGGCTTGTACTTCTGTTTTCTGTTTTGTTTTGTTTTTGTTTTTTTTGTTGTTTTTTTTCTCAACACTCTCTGAGTAAGTGATGCTGTTGCTGTAGTCGTTGTTATAGTTGCAATGAGTGTTTGTTAATGTTCACAAACTTGGCATGTTTATAATCTATTTTATTTTATCAACACTCTCTGAGTCAGTGATGCTGATGCTGTTGTTGTTATTATGCTTGCAATAAGTGTTGTTAATGTTCACCCACTCTGCTTGTTTTGTTTGTGCCTTTGTTTTTGTTTATCAACACCCTTTGAGTCACTGATGCTGTTGCTGTTGGTGTTATTATAGTTGCAATGAGTGTTAATGTTCACCCACTTTGCTTGCTTTATTTGTTTGTTGCTTTTTTTTTTATCAACACCCTGCGAGTTAGTGATGCTGTTGCTGCTTTTGTCATTTTACTTGTATTTATAGTTGTTACTGTTTAGCCACTTTGCTTGTTTTTTAATCTGTTTTATTTTATCACCACTCTCTGAGTCAGTGATGATGTTGCTGATGCTGTTGTTGTTATTTTACTTGCAATGATAGCTGTTACTGTTCAGCCACTTTGCTTGTTTTTTTTTTGTTTTTGTTTTGTTTGTTTGTTTGTTTGTTTTTTTATATATCCTCTGAGTTAGTGATGCTGTTGTTGTTATTATGCTTTCAATGAGAGCTGTTACTGTTCACCCACTTTGTTTGTTTATAATCTGTTTTATTTTATCAACACTCTCTGAGTCAGTGATGCTGATGCTGATGCTGTTGTTGTTATTATGCTTGCAGTGAGAGTTGTTACTGTTCACCCACTTTGCTTGCTTATTGTCTATTTTATTTTGTCAACACTCTCTGAGTCAGTGATGCTGATGCTGATGCTGTTGTTGTTATTATGCTTGCAATGAGAGTTGTTACTGTTCACCCAATTTGCTTGTTTTGTTTTTTTATTTGTTTTTTTGTTTGTTTTTGTTTTGCTTGTTTTTTTTTATCAATACCCTCTGAGTCAGTGATGCTGTTGCTGTTGTTGTTGTTGTTGTTATAGTTGCAATGAGTGTTTGTTAATGTTCCCCCACTTGGCTTGTACTTTTGTTTTCTTTTTTGTTATGTCAACACTCTCTGAGTCAGTGATGCTGATGCTGTTGTTATTATGCTTGCAATGAGAGTTGTTACTGTTGTAGTTATGTCTGTCATTTGTCCTTGTTAGCAAGTTCTATTTGCCCTCTCTTGCCTTTTTTCAACACAGTTTCTTTCTTTGAGTCATATGGTTGCGAGATCCTCTCAAACTCCATCTCTTTATTTATTTGTTTCTTTTTTTTTTTTTTTTTTCTCATTCTCCTTCTCATAATAGCAATCACTGCTGCCACCATGCATGTAATGCTAGTTGCTCTCATTCTTTTTCATTTGCTAGTGGAAACTTTGTTTCTTCTTGTTGCTCTCTTTTCTTTCTTTTTTCTCTTTTGCAGAGGATTCGAAAAAACACAGCTCTTCCCTGCAGTTGTAAACATTCCAGGATTCCAGGATGCAGGCAGAAGAAAAACACTCTCACTAACTGTCTTCTTTTTTTTAGCATAAACCGTTGCAAACAAACACCTGAACATGTCTTCTTCACAAGAAAACAACACTGTTGTTGCCCCTTCTCCGAACTCTAAAGCGAAAAAAAAGAAAAGAAGGCAGTCACAAGAACAGAGAGACTTAAAGCTCAAAAACAAAGTCAGGGCCGCATTAGTTGCAGCGTGTGGCTCCGTAAACAGGGTTGTACCTTTCTATGGTACCAAGAAGAGGTACGCTGTTAGCTGTCCGATGCCTTTGTGCAAACATTCCTCCACAAGCATTAAAAGACACTTGACTAAAAAAGATCATTCTTGGACTTTGGATGAAGCTTC
This sequence comes from Hydra viridissima, assembly GCF_058129835.1. Taxonomy (NCBI): domain Eukaryota; kingdom Metazoa; phylum Cnidaria; class Hydrozoa; order Anthoathecata; family Hydridae; genus Hydra; species Hydra viridissima. The sequence goes on from NW_028324326.1 coordinate 44,572, forward strand.
CATCTTTTACTCTGCAATGGTCAGGAAGTTTCAGCATGCTCGTCTCGAACGCAAGTCCGGCTGTCCAAAACCTTACCCCTGTTTGCAATGTTGGAAGTATTACGACCGACTGGACATACACTTGAAAGAGACTCATTTCTACGATTCCAAGACGATCAAACAAAAGATTGCAGAGGCAAAGCGATACGACAACGACAAGCTCTATGTCCCTCAATTTATTCGACCTGCCTTCTTTGGTATTAAGCCAGTAGCTGAACAAGCGTCTGCATCAGGCTCTGCATCCTCTGCTCCTGGGCCTTCCTCCTCTTTTTCTTCTCCGGTTCTTTCCTCTGATCCTCTTTTAAGCTTGCCCTCATCAGTTGCTGGTTCGTCCGAGGCTCCTTCTGCAAACCACTGCACCTCTGTAGAAAACAAAGAGCTGAACACCGAATCCGTCCTAGACTCTGATTTTAATTCCTTAAAGCACTTGGTTTCCAACTCCTCCGTCTTGACAGAAGATAAGAGACTCTTGTTTCAGCTGGACAAAGATGCTTTTCACTTTTATTACCAGTCAGCAGATGAGCTCTTCAGAGATTTTGAAAAGTGGCTTGTGGTAGCCAACAACAACACTTTGTCACAAGCAAAGATCTACAAAAATGCAGTTGTTGAAATATTGACATGTTGTGACAGCACGCTGACGCTGCACCCGAACGCTCTCACCAATTCCAACGTTTTGGAGGATAGATACTTTTCCATGCACTTTAAAAACATTCAGCTCAATTCCAAGCTGAGTGAACTTGACCAAACAAAAGCCATGTCTTGTCACACGTTGTACAACCGCCTTGTCTACCTTTGTCTCCTGTTTCGTTTCAGTGAAGCCAGGAATGTCTATTTCGGACTTTCTCATGAGGCCATCCGACGTTTGCGCTGCAAGGTGGAGGAGTTACAAAAAGTGCTGAGGCCCTTTCGTTCTTTGAGGAGGAGCCTTGTGAAAAGCAAAAAATGCATCAACATCATCAATGTCAGTTTGCTGAACGAATATGGCAAGTCTGCATACGTAAGACAGTTAGTGGAATCGATTAGAAAGCCGTCTCTTACACCGACTAGAGACAATGCTGTGTCTCTACGAAACCATCTTCTGCTCTCTGTCACTGTAATTAACAGTTTAAGAAAATCTAACATTGCTCTTTTAAACATTAGAGACTACATGGCTGCTGAGAAGAGTGAGTGTGGATATTGCATTGTGCAAGAGCGCTACAAAACAGCATACAAGTACGGAGCCAAAAACATTCTAGTGCCGAACGACTTGAAAGTGTTGATCGATATTTATTTGCTGAGATACAGAGACCTTCTTGTCAACGACTCTCACTACATGGCTGCAGACACCAAGACTGTTTTGGAGTTGAGCGACTGCTACAGGCCCCTTTTTCCATCGATGAGACCCAACAAAGACGAATGTGTGACACTCGGTGCAACTAGAGTGCCTGTTTACCAGATGGGTTCCTCTGCTATCTCCTCTTGCCTGACGTCCTGCTTCAGAAAAAGCCAAGTAAACATTCCCATGAAGCGTCTTACTCCCACTTGCATTCGCGGTTCGATAGCCACTTACTTTGCCAACAACAGCAAAGAAGATCGCGAGCGGTTTGCTACACTCTACATGAAGCACAGCAGGAACACAATGGATAGCTTTTATGTGTCCCAGTGGAACGCTGCAGAGGAGTTGCGCTTTGCCCTGGGCATCGGACAGTCCTTCGGAGTCATAGAGTCTTTGACTGTTGAAAAGTCTGAGAGACCACCAAAGAAGGAGAAGGATGTGATGGACTGGCTCCAAACTAATGCAGAGGAGTACGGTTTTCATGAGGTTGAGGACATCTTTGAGGAAGATTTAGACTCCGGTTCTGACTCTGAAGAATGTGCTGCTACTTTCAGCTGTACCACAGTGGTTCCGTTTTCTCCAGCTGTAGAAAACAATGTTCCTTTAGAGGATAGCAACGACCATGCCGTAGATTTCTTGTGTGAACCTACCTCAACTCCTGTTTCGTCTGTTCCATCTGAACAAACAATCGCTGGTCCAGTTCTTGAACTATCCCCTGCTCTTGCACAACTAGTTCCTAACGAACAAGCTGTTTGTATGGATGTAGATCAGACTCTAGCTGTTCCTGTTGGCACAGCTTGTTCTCCTCTTGCATTAACATTATTTCCTGATGAACCGGATTTTATTGAACACCATGCAAAACTTTCTCCAGTTTACTTTAATGAGCAAGTGGTTGCCAAACCTGTTTCTGCTTCTCCTTCTCAGCAAGTCGCTTTCTGTCCTTCAAAAGAGGTCTTTTCTGTTCCTCTGACTCCTAGCCTTGTTGCTTTTCAGCAAACATTGGCCAAACCCAGTTTGTTTCTTTCATCTGATCCAGTTTCAGCTGTTCCTGTCCAACAGGCTGGTACTGTTCTTGCAAAGCAGCTCTCACCTTATGCTGTTCAATCTGTTGGTAGCCTATTTAGCCAAAGTCTTGCCTCTACATCCAGAGGTAAATTCTTTTTGATTTTTGATTTTTGATTTTTATGCAAATCTCAACACGCTTTCAAAAAATGAAAATGCCCAAATCAACTCCTTGCCCTATTGTTATTGTTAGAGCTGTAAAAAAAACAAAACAAAACAAAAAAACAACACAGAAGTGTGTATGTATTTGTTGCAGGACTAATTCTGTGATTGCTTAAATGTTTATACAAGTGAATGATACTAAAACTGATTATGTTTTAGAAGTAAAAGATCCAAGAAGAAAAAAAATCAAGTTGGAAATGCCATCTTTCACTCAAGAACTCATCGGTAATGTAAAACCTAATTTATACAAAGATATATAAACACAAACCTCTTCTTGCACAATTTCAGATGGTTAACTGTTAACAAAAACTAGCCATCATTGCTAAGTGCACTTTTAGAAAGTTGTGTCTACCCGATTTCTAATGATGAAGTTAGAAACATCACCGTTAGAAATCATGCACAGCTTGTTATCATCTCTAACACTTAGAAACTGTTGATGGTTTTTATGAATTAGAAAAATGAACATGGTTTTATTTTATTTCAGGATCAACTCAGCCAAGAACAAAGGAAAACAAAGCAGAAGTTAGCCAATGCCATTTAGGTAATCTTTCAAAAACCAGTTATTGCTATCAGTGCAAACAATAAGGTCAACAAAAAAAAAATAAATAAAAAAACAGAATAAATCTTGTCTTACTTCAGAACCAAATGAATATTTGATTTAATCACTTTGTGTTATGACTTGAGTTTGTAAAATTTTAGATGAAATAGTTGAAGAGCTGAATGCTTGCCCTGGCCACAACGAATGGTTCAACACCAGAAGTTTTCCACGATGTGCAGCTTTGGTGTTGGCATACATCTTGCAAGACGTGTTTACAGATGTAAGCTCAAGTTGCTCGTACAAAGATTACCTTGGCATCTTGGCAAATCATAGCAGTGACAAGCTCATTCATGTCTTGCAAAAGTACTCCTACCAAAGCCATATTAAAGACAAAATTAAAAACATGAAGCTAAAAATTCAAAAAGAGGGTAGTTTAGAAAAGTTTGTTCAATATGGCAATATCGTGAAACCATTTATGTAGTTTAGATAAGTTTGTTCAGTTTGGCAATAAAGATGGGCCTTTTGTGTAGTTTGTTTTATCTATGCTTTTGCAAATATTTTTATCTGTTTCGCTAAAGACATAATAAACAAGAAGTTCTGTTAAACTGTTCTCACATTTCTTATTTAAAGATAGTTCAAACTTTTTTTTATCTTTAAAAAAAAAAAAAAGAAGTCGTTTTGTTATTCTGTGAAAACTTTTAATAGAGTTGCATTTAGAATTACTTCTGATGTTTTTAAGAGTTTGTTAAAAAGCAAAATAAATTTCCTGTGATGTTAAACTGCATAAGTGAAATTTAAAAAAGGAAAACTGCTCCAACCATTTTTCGGAAAAAGAAATCAAAAAGTTCCTTATTTTAAAAGATCTAGACATCCATTTCTTCTTCAGCAAAATAGCGAGGCTTTTTTATGAACTCTTACTCTCTATTTTTTCATATCTTTACACAAAGGATTTTGTTTAGATCAATGTAAACATACATAGAAGTATATTATGTTTTTTTTTTTTTTTTTTGTTTTTATGCAGTCTAACTTTTGTTTCACTTCTATTTTATTTTACGTTTATCTTGTATTTTATCATGCCTTATTGGTTTTTGCGTTTTGTGATGTCAAGCTGCGTAAGCTAAACTTAAAAGGGGAAAACTACGCTAACTTTTCTTTGAAAAAATATTCAAGAAGTACCTTAAACGAAAGAGAAAGCACACGAATCTTGCCATCCAATTCTTCTTCTGCAAAGTAGCGAGGCTTTTTATGTACTTTTGCTCTCTAATTTATCTCTATTTACGCAAAGGGTTTTATTTCAATGTAAACACGTATAAAAGAATACTTTGTTAAAAATAATGTTAAAGGAGTTGCGTAAAAAAAAACGTCTGAATAAAGTTTCTTTACAAAAAAAACAACTAAGAAACAAGCGCGCCTAAGAAAAACCAGATCGCGATTCACTAAGTCAAAAAACGAAAGAAACAAAGTTTAAAAGGTCTTTCTAGACAACAAATTCTATTTTTGGCAATGCAGTTTTTGTATTTATGCAACCTAACTTTTGTTTGACTTCTATTTTATTTTACGTTTACCTTGTATTTTATCTTGCCTTTTTGTGTTTTGTGATGTCAAGCTACATAATCTAAACTTAAAAGAAGGAAACTAGGCTAACTTTTCTAGTAGAATATTATGTTGTTGGTTTTGTATGCAGCCTAACTTTAGTTTCATCTATATTTTATTTTGCGTTTATCTTATATTTTATCTTGTCTTTTTGAGTTTTGTATTTTGTGATGTCAAGCTACATAATTTAAACTTAAAAGAAGAAAACTAGGCTAACTTTTCTTTGAAAAATTGTTCAAAAACTACCTTACACCGATAGAGATAGCTCACGAATTTAAAAAGTTGCATCTATTCATCTTCTTCTTCAGCAAAGTAAAGCTTTTTATGCACTTTTACTCTCTAACTTACCTATATTTGCGTAAAGGATTTTATTTAATTCAATTTAAACATAACTAGTAGAATATTATGTTGTTGGTTTTGTATGCAGCCTAACTTTAGTTTCATCTATATTTTATTTTGCGTTTATCTTATATTTTATCTTGTCTTTTTGAGTTTTATATTTTGTGATGTCAAGCTACATAAGCTAAACTTTAAAGAGGAAATTTACGCTAACCTGTCTTTGAAAAACTATTCAAAAACTACCTTTAACAAAGTAGCGAGGCTTTTTATGCGCTTTTACTCTCTAACATACCTATTTTTGCGCAAAGGATTTTATTTAATTCAATTTAAACATGCCTAGTAGATTATTATGTTGTTGGTTTTTTATGCAGCCTAACTTTAGCTACATCTATTTTTCATTTTACGTTTGTCTTATATTTTATTTTATCTTTTTGTGTTCTGTGATGTCAAGCTACATAAGCTAATGTTAAAAGAGGAAAGCTGCGCTAACCTTTCTTTGAAAAACTATTCGAAATCTATTTTTGAGATAATCTAGATTTAAAAGAGGAACACTACGCTAATTTTGCTTTGAAAAAACTCTCGAAAACTAACTTATTCGATAGAGATAGCACACAAATTTAAAAAATTGTATCTACTCATCCACTTCTTCTACAGCAAAGTACTGAGGCTTTTTATGCACTTTTATTCTCTAACATACCTATATTTGCGCAAAGGATTTTATTTAACTCAATGTAAACATACATAGAAGAGTATTGTTACCCGTTTGTTTTATGCAGCCTAACTTTAGTTTCATCTATACATTATATTGCGTTTACCTTATATTTTATCTTGCCTTTGTTAGTTTTGTGTTTTGTTATGTCAAGCTTCATAATCTAATCTTAAAAGGGGAAAACTGCGCTAACTTTTCTTTGAAAAAGTACTCAAAAAGGACCTAAATCGATATAGATAGCTCACAATTTTAAAAAGTTGCATATAGTCATCTTCTTCTTCAGCAAAGTATCGAGGCTTTTTATGGATTTTTACTCTAACTTTCCTATATTTGCGCAAAGGACATTATTTAATTCAACTTAAACATGCCTAGTAGATTATTATGTTGTTGGTTTTTTATGCAGTCTAAACTTTGTTACATCTATATTTTACGATTAACTTATATTTTATCTTGCCTTTTTGAGCTTTGTGTTCTGTGATGTCAAGCTACATAGTCTAAACATAAAAGAGGAAAACTACGCTAAACTTGCTTTGAAAAACTATTCAAAAACTACCTTTAACAAAGTAGCGAGGCTTTTCATGCACTTTTACTCTCTAACATACCTACATTTGCGCAAAGGATTTTATTTAATTCAATTTAAACATGCCTAGTAGATTATTATGTTGTTGGTTTTTTATGCAGCCTAACTTTAGTTTCATCTATATTATGTTTTAGGTTTATCATATATTTTATCTTTTCTTTTTGAGTTTTGAGTTTTGTGATGCCAAGCAACTTAAGCTAAACTTAAAAGTGGAATGCTACGCTAACCTTTCTTTGAAAATCTATTCATAAACTACCCTAGACAAAAGCTAGATTTAAAAGAGGAAAACTACACTATTTTTACTTTGAAAAAACTTTCGAAAACTACCTTAATCGATAGAGATAGCACACGATTTTAAAAAATTGCATATAGTCATCCACTACTTCTGCAGCAAAGTAGCGAGGCTCTTTATGCACTTTTTCTCACTAGTTTGCTTATATTTACGCAAAGGAATTCATTTAATTCAATCCAAACATATATAGAAGATTATTATGTTACGATTTTTTTTTTCTTTTATGCAGCCTAACATTTATTTCACCTACATTTTATTTTACGATTAACTTTTATATTACCTTTCCTTTTAGTGTTTTGTGTTTTGTGATGTCAAGCTACATAAGCCAAACTTTAAAGAGGAAAACTACGCTAAGCTTTCTTTGAAAAACTATTCAAAAACTACCTTAAACAAAGTAGCGAGGCTTTTTATGCACTTTTACTCTCTAACATACCTACATTTGTGCATAGGGTTTTATTAGATTCTAGTAGGTTATTACGTTGTTGTTTTTTTATGCAGTCTAACTTTAGCTTCATCTATATTTTATTTTACGTTTATCTTATATTTTATTTTGTCTTTTTGAATTTTGTGTTTTGTGATGTCAAGCTACATAAGCTAAACTTAAAAGAGGAAAGCTACGCTAACCTTTCTTTGAAAAGCTGTTCAAAAACTACCTTAGACATAATCTAGATTTAAAAGAGAAAGACTACGCTATTTTTGCTTTGAAAAATCTTTCGAAAACTACCTTAATCGATAGAGATAGCACAGGATTTTAAAAAGTTGTATCTAGTCATCCACTTCTTTCACAGCAAAGTAGCGAGGCTTTCTATGCGCTTTTACTCTCTAACATACCTATTTTTGCGCAAAGGATTTTATTTAATTCAATTTAAACATGCCTAGTAGATTATTATGTTGTTGGTTTTTTATGCTGCCTAACTTTAGCTACATCTATTTTTCATTTTACGTTTGTCTTATATTTTATTTTATCTTTTTGTGTTCTGTGATGTCAAGCTACATAAGCTAATGTTAAAAGAGGAAAGCTGCGCTAACCTTTCTTTGAAAAACTATTCGAAATCTATTTTTGAGATAATCTAGATTTAAAAGAGGAACACTACGCTAATTTTGCTTTGAAAAAACTCTCGAAAACTACCTTATTCAATAGAGATAGCACACAAATTTAAAAAATTGTATCTACTCATCCACTTCTTCTTTTTATGGATTTTTACTCTCTTATTTACCCAAATTTGCGCAAAGGACTTTACTTAATTCAACTTAAACATGTCTAGTAGATTATTAAGTTGTTTGTTTTTTATGCAGCCTAACTTTAGTTTCATTTATATTTTATTTTACGTTTATCTGATACTTTATCTTGTCTTTTTGTGTGTTGTTTTGTCAAGCTACATAAGCTAAACTTAAAAGTGGAAAAGTACGCTAACCTTTCTTTGAAAATCTATTCAAAAACTGCCTTAGACATAAGCTAGATTTAAAAGAGGAAGACTACGCTATTTATGCTTTTAAAAAACTTTCGAAAAATACCTTAATCCATTGAGGTAGTGCACGAATTTACAAAGTTGTATCTAGTCATCCACTTCTTCTATAGCAAAGTAGCGAGGCTTTTTATGCACTTTTGCGTTCTAATTTATCTCTGTTTACGCATATGGTTTTTGTTTATTTCTATGTAATGATATACAAAAGAGTATTTTGTTAAAGATTATGCTGCAGGAGCTGCGTAAAAAAACTCTGGCGACCTTTCCTTAAGAAAAAAGCAACTGAAAGACATGTGCGCCTTAGAAAATTCAAATCGCGATTCACCAAATTAAAAGACGAAAAGAACGACCTTTAAAAGCTCTCACTAGACATTTGTGTTTATGATAGGCAATGCAGTTTTTGATTTTATGCAGCCTAACATTTGTTTCATCTATATCTTATTTTACGTTTATCTTATACTTTATCTTGCCTTTTTGAGTTTAGTATTTTGTGATGTCATGCTAAATAAACTATACTTTGCTAATTTTTATTTGAAAAAATATTCAAAAACTACCTGAATTATAAGCTAGATCTAAAGGAGGAAAACTACGCTAACTTTTCTTTAAAAAAAATATTTAAAAACTACCTTAAACATAAGCTATATCCAAAAGAGGAAAACTATGCTAACTTTTCTTTAAAAAAATATTTAAAAACTACCTTAAACATAAGCTAGATCTAAAAGAGGAAAACTACGCTAACTTTTCTTTGAAAAAATACTCAAAAACTACCTTAAACATAAGCTAGATCTAAAAGAGGAAAACTACGCTAACTTTTCTTTGAAAAAATACTCAAAAACTACCTTAAACATAAGCTAGATCTAAAAGAGGAAAACTACGCTAACAATTCTTTGAAAAAATATTCGAAAACTACCTTTAAACATGATTTAGATTTAATAGATGAAAACTACGCTAACATTTCTTTGAAAAAACATTCAAAAACTACCTTTAAACATGATTTAAATTTAATAGATGAAAACTACGCTAACATTTCTTTGAAAAAACATTCAAAAACTACCTTTAAACATGATTTAAATTTAAAAAAGGAAAACTACGCTAACATTTCTTTGAAAAAATATTCAAAAAGTACCTTAATCGAAAGAGATAGCACACGAAATTAAAAAGTTGCATTTAGTCATCCGTTTCTTCTTCATCAAAGTAGCGAGGCGTTTATGCACTTTTTATTCTCTAAGTTATCTCTACTTACGCAAATGGCTTTTGTTTATTTCAATGTAAAACTTTTCAAAAGAGTATTTTGTTAAAGATTATGCTGCAGGGGCTGTGTAAGAAAACTCTGGTGACCTTTCTTTAAGAAAAAGCAACTAAAGTAGATGTGCGCCTAAGAAAATCCAAATTGCGATTCACTAAATTAAAAGACATATACAACAAACTTTAAAAGTGAAACTATTTTTACAAGCGTATTTGGTAAAGATGAAATGTTCTTATGACATTTTAACGTTACGAAAGGGATTTTCTTCTGTTCATATTACAATTTAAAGTGTTAAATAATGTTACAGAAACGACCTAAAACGCCTGTTGTATTAATTTAAACGAACAAAATAGATAAAAAAAAAGAAAAACTATCATTAAAAAAAAAAAAGTAAAAAAAGAAAAGAAATAGAAGTTGAGGAAAAATAAAAATAAGAACTTCTAACAAAGAGCTCTTCTTTTTATTTTTCAGATTTTAGATGCTTAATTCCTTGAATGAAAAGTTGAACTGATGACTCACTACTAAGGTTGTTCCTAGCCTTCCGTTCTCAAACTAGGCCATTCTGAGAGGCTGTTTGATTAAGTACCGTTGATAGTAGTATCGCACGTAAGAGACTTCTAAAACTCTGATTATTATTAATTCCTGGAATGAAGAGATGACTTCATACTCACTAACGAGGTTGTTCTTAGCCATCCGTTCTTAAACTAAGCAAAACAGTGAAGTTGTTTGATTAAGTATCACAGTTTGCTGATTTGCACATGCACCATTGCCGAAACTGTGATGCTTGGTTCCTTGATTGGATTGAAGAAGCTCATCACCATGCATTTTACAAGCTGTCCGTTGTTATGTTTTGCAATTCAGTGGTTCTGTTTTGCAATTCATTTTCTGTTTGTTTAAGTATCATCGATGGTGGTGTCGTGCATGCAAACTTTCCGAAACTCTGATGCTTGTTTTTCTTGAATGGAGAGATGAGCTTATACTTTAGGTGACTTTTAAAACTGCAGTAATTAGTGCCTCGAATGGAAAAACGAACTCATTCATTACAGACCAAGGTTGTTCCTGGCCATCCGTTAACATATTAGGCAACAGTACAGCGAAGCTGTTTGTTTTACAAGCTTTTGTCGTTTCGAGAAATCACTACATTAAGCATTCGATGGTGATACACGACTGATGGCCAGGTTCTGATTTTCGAATGAAAAGAAGAGTCGCATCCGACCACCGGTCGGCTTTCGACGCAAAACAGCTGTACACACTCGTCCAACGATCCAGTGACTAACTGTTGCAACGAGAAAGTTAGCTTTATTTGTCGTGCAGATTGTCCGCTTTGACGTAAAATGCTAGAAATTTGCTGAACGCTCGGTTTGCGCCGCCCAAGAGTCATTCTGTTTCTGCGTTGCCAGCGTCTGTCGGCTAAATACAACTGTAGACTCCGCGCAAGCTTTTTCACCGCAAAAGTTGTACAGAGCCACACCGAAGGCTAAAATCGACTTTAAGGTCGAAGGTTAAAATCGACCCTAGAGGTTTGAAAACGACGTCACGAAATTTTCAAGACATCATCGAAGAAAATTACGGCGGCCAGATGCAACTCTTAGTACTAACTCTACTAATCTTAGTACGTTAAGCATTCCAGTCGAGAGATCAGACGTTTTTTCGTCACCTAAGAGACCGGCCGATGCGTTTGCGACGCTGCGGAAAGAAAGAAGATGGCAAACCACAGGGTTGTTACCGTAACAAACCTCCGTGAGTACCTCCATCTCGAGTGGCTTTTGAAGAAACGTTCGTTTTAAACTCAAAGGGATGGTTGTTAAAGCTCACAAACGCCTGGTTAACGATTTTCTAACGGCAGACACCGTGTTTACAATGGATACAGACCGATTAACTGAGCCCAAAGCGCAAGATCTATCAGAAAACTCCTCTAGGTCGATGCAACGAGACGACTAGACACGTGCGTCTAAAGGCATTTTACAATTGAAGGACGCCCCTCGTGGGCCCTTTAACCTTAACACTAAACTCCTGCTTGATATCCTCGTCCCCAGGTTTCCAAACCGTAACCCCAACCCCCTCTAATCCTAACCCCCTTACCCTCTAACTCTCCCCCCTCAAAAAAACAAAAAACATAAAAAAGCAAACAAAACGAAAAAAAAACTTGCTTCCCTCCTCACTTTTAGCTCTAGGATGCAACACCTTTTTGCCGCCCTCCGCTAGAAGGGAGTAGGGAGTAACGAAAGCTTGACATCAAAGTAGCGTTTCGTATGAGATTTGTTTGCCAAAATTTGAGCGTTTTTAAAAAAGCCAAGACTTCGTCAGAGGGGTTTCTTCTTTTCTCCTAAAGCTATCGATCGATTAAAAAGCTCAAAGCAAAGAAATTCAAAACAAAATACAAAAACGGGAAGTTTTAGTTTCTGCACCACAAGCCAAGCACTAGTTCAAACTGGAGATAATAAAAGGAAATCGAATGATCTCACTTCTCAAACCACTGAGCTGCCATTGGTCGGCAGTCTCTTGTTTGGAGACCATTGAGCTGCCATTGGTTGGCTGTTTAATCGTTGCGATTGGTCGGCAGTTTTATCGTTGGAGACCATTGAGAGATATAAAAGGAATTTTTTTTTTGAGCACAACATTAAACGTTAAATCGTTAGATGTTGTTATAAAGGCACCATTAGAATGCGATGTCCTCAAATATTTTCCTCGATATTTTAATAAGTAAACAAAAACAAAACTAAGTCTTGCAACTGGCGAAAACTTTCAATAAGCAAACAAAGCAACAACTTTCCTTTCGAGTTTTTTACATTTTAAACAAAAGACAAACAAAGAAAAAAAAAAAACAAACAAAAACAAAAACAAAAACAAAAAAACAAAACAAAAACAAAACAGAAAAGGGAGAATGAGTGAGTCGACTGATTTCGCTCAACTGTCTTAAACGAGAAGTCATAAACGTTTGCTTGTGCCAGCAAGTTGCAAATTAAGTTGTAAATGAACTGCACCGCAAAAGCTTAACCACAGTTTATTAAGCATATTAAGCCTTTGCTGACATGTTAAGACATTTTAAGCCTTTGCTATTATCATGAGGCTTTTGCTCCACGAGCCAAAAAAGTACGCTAGAGTTGACAAACTGCATCGCGGTCGAAAAGTGTAATTACGCCAACACTTTTATCCGTTTTAAGCATTTCGTTTTCGCACGAACAACAATTAAAGCAGCTCGTTGAGCTTAACGACGTTCGTATTTTTTTTCGAAGCCAAAACTTCGGCTATAAGTAGAATGAAGAGGCACTTCGAAAAACAACAAAGCTGTTCGCAGTCGATAGCAACGAGCGACAACATCTCTGCGAGTCTGGCATCAAGGTAAACAGTTTTTTTTTACATTTTCATTTGTAAGTGCCACTTTTGGTGTACATTATGTATTCAAAAATTTCTTGCTGACGCTAGATTTTTCGTTTTCAATGAACAACAGTTGCAACCTCTAGTCGTTTGCTAAAACAGCTTGCTAGGACAACCAAATCAATCATATGTTGTGAAAATTTCTTTTTGTTCAACTGACTAAGGAAGATCGAGCGAACGCTTTTTTTTTTATAACTTGTTTGTATCATATTGCTATTAAGAAAACAGCGTTGTGTATACTAAACGTGACATAATTGGCAATTATCCGTAACTAAAAATAAGATAGAAATTACAAACTTGATACCATATTTTAATTACTCTAACAAAACTAGACGTCATCGCGTGAGAAAATAAATGTTCATAACACATAACCTATTTTTTTGTTTTTTTTTTCTTCTCTTTTTTCCTTTTAATCTCTTTTCTTTCGTCCAAAAAGCGTTTTGATTTTTGCCTCGCCACAAGCGATGAAATCGATAAAAAAACCTGCTCGGACATTCTCAATTCTCAACAACAAAAGCAATCAAAGTTCTAGCTCTCGAGCACGTGCGCCGACAGGTTGATGAAACCGTTCAAATATGCTCGATCGCTAGAATTTAAAGAAAGAAACAAGCCAGAAACAAACCAAAATAAAAAAAACAAAAACAAAAATGGACATCTTTAGAACGCTTAAATTTTATAAAATATTTTCCTCTGCGTTTTTAACCAGCTAAACTGTCGTAAAGTTTTTTCGGTGCAGTTCATTTAAAAAACTTAGTTTTCAACTTTTAAACGTTTTAGACTTCTCGTTTAAGGCAGTCGAAAGAAATGAGTCGACTCACTCTCTCTCTCCCTATTCGGTTTTGTTTTTGTTTATTTGTTTTTGTTTTTTCTTCGTTTGCCTTCGTTTGCCTTTGTTTGCTTTTGGAAAAGTTGTCGCCATGCGAGACTTAGTTTTTTTTTTTTTTTGCTCAAATTGAGCACAAGTGAGTTTCTAGTCTTGAAAGTGTGCAAAGTGTGGGCCAATCTGGTGGCTGGAGTGATGACACGTGAATGCTGGAAATTCCAGACTTTGAGCGGATTCAGCGTACATAGAAAGAAAATGTAGCATTCACGTGGGTCTCTCCTAAGCGTGCCATTGGTCGGTCTGCTGTCCTTAAGTACCCCCCTCCCCCCCCTCAACGTCACGTTTGCTCAACTTTCTCGGTCTTTGGCGCCCAGAGAAAGCTTGAGGAAGGATAAAAAATGGCGAGGTTTCGGTACTGCGTTTTCTGTTTTTCTTATTTGTTTTTGTTTGTTTGCTTGTTTGTTTGTTTGTTTGTTTGTTAATTTTTTTAATTTTTTTTTTTTTGTTTGTTTGTTTCGTTCGTTTGTTTGTTTGTTTGTTTCGTTTGCTTCGTTTGTTTTGTGATGTTTTGTTTTCCCTTCTTGATGGCACAAAACAGAAGCAAACAAGACTTTCGGTTATATTCGGTTATATTCGGTTCAATAAAAGTTTGTTGGTTTCTGCACAACAACAACAACAACCACAACAACAAAAGTCCCTCTGTCCCTCAAAAGCAGTTTCTCCTCTGTCCTAAAGAAGAGCCTCTTTGTAATCGATCTTGTCTGAATGCAGCTCTCCTTTTGCCTACAGGTTTTTATTCCAACCCTTTTGTTGTTGTTAGTGCCATGTTGTTGTTATTGTTATACTCTGTAAAAGCAGTTGTTGCTGTTGTACTTGTTTGTTGTTTCTAAAGACACTGTTGTTGCTGCTGTTAGCGCTGTTAGTAATCACCCACTTGGCTTGTATTTTTGTTTCTTGTTTTTGTTTTTTGTTTTATTTATAAACACTCTCTGAGTAAGTGATGCTGTTGCTGTTGTTGTTGTTACAGTTGCAATGAGTGTTTGTTAATGTTCCCCCACTTGGCTTGTACTTTTGTTTTCTGTTTTGTTTTGTTTTTTTTTTGTTTTTGTTTTTTTTTTCTCAACACTCTCTGAGTAAGTGATGCTGTTGCTGTAGTCGTTGTTATAGTTGCAATGAGTGTTTGTTAATGTTCACCAACTTGGCTTGTTTATAATCTATTTTATTTTATCAACACTCTCTGAGTCAGTGATGGTGTTGCTGTTGCTGTTGTCGTTATTATGCTTGCAATGGGAGTTGTTACTGTTCACCCACTTTGCTTGTTTTGTTTTTATTTCTTTATTTTATCAACACCCTTTGAGCCAGTGATGCTGTTGCTGTTGTTGTTGTTATAGTTGCAATGAGTGTTGTTAATGTTCACCCACTTTGCTTGTGTTTTTGTTTTTGTTTATCAACACCCTTTGTGTCAGTGATGCTGTTGCTGTTGTTCTTATTACAGTTGCAATGAGTGTTTGTTAATGTTCACCAACTTGGCTTGTTTATAATCTATTTTGTTTTATCAACACTCTCTGAGTCAGTGATGCTGATGCTGTTGTTGTTATTGTGCTTGCAATAAGTGTTGCTAATGTTCACCCACTTTGCTTGTTTTGTTTGTGCTTTTGTTTTTGTTTATCAACACCCTTTGAGTCACTGATGCTGTTGCTGTTGGTGTTATTATAGTTGCAATGAGTGTTAATGTTCACCCACTTTGCTTGCTTTGTTTGTTTGTTGCTTTTTTTTTTTATCAACACCCTGCGAGTTAGTGATGCTGTTGCTGCTTTTGTCATTTTACTTGTATTTATAGTTGTTACTGTTCAGCCACTTTGCTTGTTTTTTAATCTGTTTTATTTTATCACCACTCTCTGAGTCAGTGATGATGTTGCTGATGCTGTTGTTGTTATTTTACTTGCAATGATAGCTGTTACTGTTCAGCCACTTTGCTTGTTTTGTTTGTTTGTTTGTTTGTTTTTTTTATCAATATCCTCTGAGTAAGTGATGCTGTTGCTGTTGTTGTTGTTATAGTTGCAATGAGTGTTTGTTAATGTTCCCCCCCTTGGCTTGTACTTCTGTTTTCTGTTTTGTTTTGTTTTTGTTTTTTTTGTTGTTTTTTTTCTCAACACTCTCTGAGTAAGTGATGCTGTTGCTGTAGTCGTTGTTATAGTTGCAATGAGTGTTTGTTAATGTTCACAAACTTGGCATGTTTATAATCTATTTTATTTTATCAACACTCTCTGAGTCAGTGATGCTGATGCTGTTGTTGTTATTATGCTTGCAATAAGTGTTGTTAATGTTCACCCACTCTGCTTGTTTTGTTTGTGCCTTTGTTTTTGTTTATCAACACCCTTTGAGTCACTGATGCTGTTGCTGTTGGTGTTATTATAGTTGCAATGAGTGTTAATGTTCACCCACTTTGCTTGCTTTATTTGTTTGTTGCTTTTTTTTTTATCAACACCCTGCGAGTTAGTGATGCTGTTGCTGCTTTTGTCATTTTACTTGTATTTATAGTTGTTACTGTTTAGCCACTTTGCTTGTTTTTTAATCTGTTTTATTTTATCACCACTCTCTGAGTCAGTGATGATGTTGCTGATGCTGTTGTTGTTATTTTACTTGCAATGATAGCTGTTACTGTTCAGCCACTTTGCTTGTTTTTTTTTTGTTTTTGTTTTGTTTGTTTGTTTGTTTGTTTTTTTATATATCCTCTGAGTTAGTGATGCTGTTGTTGTTATTATGCTTTCAATGAGAGCTGTTACTGTTCACCCACTTTGTTTGTTTATAATCTGTTTTATTTTATCAACACTCTCTGAGTCAGTGATGCTGATGCTGATGCTGTTGTTGTTATTATGCTTGCAGTGAGAGTTGTTACTGTTCACCCACTTTGCTTGCTTATTGTCTATTTTATTTTGTCAACACTCTCTGAGTCAGTGATGCTGATGCTGATGCTGTTGTTGTTATTATGCTTGCAATGAGAGTTGTTACTGTTCACCCAATTTGCTTGTTTTGTTTTTTTATTTGTTTTTTTGTTTGTTTTTGTTTTGCTTGTTTTTTTTTATCAATACCCTCTGAGTCAGTGATGCTGTTGCTGTTGTTGTTGTTGTTGTTATAGTTGCAATGAGTGTTTGTTAATGTTCCCCCACTTGGCTTGTACTTTTGTTTTCTTTTTTGTTATGTCAACACTCTCTGAGTCAGTGATGCTGATGCTGTTGTTATTATGCTTGCAATGAGAGTTGTTACTGTTGTAGTTATGTCTGTCATTTGTCCTTGTTAGCAAGTTCTATTTGCCCTCTCTTGCCTTTTTTCAACACAGTTTCTTTCTTTGAGTCATATGGTTGCGAGATCCTCTCAAACTCCATCTCTTTATTTATTTGTTTCTTTTTTTTTTTTTTTTTTCTCATTCTCCTTCTCATAATAGCAATCACTGCTGCCACCATGCATGTAATGCTAGTTGCTCTCATTCTTTTTCATTTGCTAGTGGAAACTTTGTTTCTTCTTGTTGCTCTCTTTTCTTTCTTTTTTCTCTTTTGCAGAGGATTCGAAAAAACACAGCTCTTCCCTGCAGTTGTAAACATTCCAGGATTCCAGGATGCAGGCAGAAGAAAAACACTCTCACTAACTGTCTTCTTTTTTTTAGCATAAACCGTTGCAAACAAACACCTGAACATGTCTTCTTCACAAGAAAACAACACTGTTGTTGCCCCTTCTCCGAACTCTAAAGCGAAAAAAAAGAAAAGAAGGCAGTCACAAGAACAGAGAGACTTAAAGCTCAAAAACAAAGTCAGGGCCGCATTAGTTGCAGCGTGTGGCTCCGTAAACAGGGTTGTACCTTTCTATGGTACCAAGAAGAGGTACGCTGTTAGCTGTCCGATGCCTTTGTGCAAACATTCCTCCACAAGCATTAAAAGACACTTGACTAAAAAAGATCATTCTTGGACTTTGGATGAAGCTTCCATCTTTTACTCTGCAATGGTCAGGAAGTTTCAGCATGCTCGTCTCGAACGCAAGTCCGGCTGTCCAAAACCTTACCCCTGTTTGCAATGTTGGAAGTATTACGACCGACTGGACATACACTTGAAAGAGACTCATTTCTACGATTCCAAGACGATCAAACAAAAGATTGCAGAGGCAAAGCGATACGACAACGACAAGCTCTATGTCCCTCAATTTATTCGACCTGCCTTCTTTGGTATTAAGCCAGTAGCTGAACAAGCGTCTGCATCAGGCTCTGCATCCTCTGCTCCTGGGCCTTCCTCCTCTTTTTCTTCTCCGGTTCTTTCCTCTGATCCTCTTTTAAGCTTGCCCTCATCAGTTGCTGGTTCGTCCGAGGCTCCTTCTGCAAACCACTGCACCTCTGTAGAAAACAAAGAGCTGAACACCGAATCCGTCCTAGACTCTGATTTTAATTCCTTAAAGCACTTGGTTTCCAACTCCTCCGTCTTGACAGAAGATAAGAGACTCTTGTTTCAGCTGGACAAAGATGCTTTTCACTTTTATTACCAGTCAGCAGATGAGCTCTTCAGAGATTTTGAAAAGTGGCTTGTGGTAGCCAACAACAACACTTTGTCACAAGCAAAGATCTACAAAAATGCAGTTGTTGAAATATTGACATGTTGTGACAGCACGCTGACGCTGCACCCGAACGCTCTCACCAATTCCAACGTTTTGGAGGATAGATACTTTTCCATGCACTTTAAAAACATTCAGCTCAATTCCAAGCTGAGTGAACTTGACCAAACAAAAGCCATGTCTTGTCACACGTTGTACAACCGCCTTGTCTACCTTTGTCTCCTGTTTCGTTTCAGTGAAGCCAGGAATGTCTATTTCGGACTTTCTCATGAGGCCATCCGACGTTTGCGCTGCAAGGTGGAGGAGTTACAAAAAGTGCTGAGGCCCTTTCGTTCTTTGAGGAGGAGCCTTGTGAAAAGCAAAAAATGCATCAACATCATCAATGTCAGTTTGCTGAACGAATATGGCAAGTCTGCATACGTAAGACAGTTAGTGGAATCGATTAGAAAGCCGTCTCTTACACCGACTAGAGACAATGCTGTGTCTCTACGAAACCATCTTCTGCTCTCTGTCACTGTAATTAACAGTTTAAGAAAATCTAACATTGCTCTTTTAAACATTAGAGACTACATGGCTGCTGAGAAGAGTGAGTGTGGATATTGCATTGTGCAAGAGCGCTACAAAACAGCATACAAGTACGGAGCCAAAAACATTCTAGTGCCGAACGACTTGAAAGTGTTGATCGATATTTATTTGCTGAGATACAGAGACCTTCTTGTCAACGACTCTCACTACATGGCTGCAGACACCAAGACTGTTTTGGAGTTGAGCGACTGCTACAGGCCCCTTTTTCCATCGATGAGACCCAACAAAGACGAATGTGTGACACTCGGTGCAACTAGAGTGCCTGTTTACCAGATGGGTTCCTCTGCTATCTCCTCTTGCCTGACGTCCTGCTTCAGAAAAAGCCAAGTAAACATTCCCATGAAGCGTCTTACTCCCACTTGCATTCGCGGTTCGATAGCCACTTACTTTGCCAACAACAGCAAAGAAGATCGCGAGCGGTTTGCTACACTCTACATGAAGCACAGCAGGAACACAATGGATAGCTTTTATGTGTCCCAGTGGAACGCTGCAGAGGAGTTGCGCTTTGCCCTGGGCATCGGACAGTCCTTCGGAGTCATAGAGTCTTTGACTGTTGAAAAGTCTGAGAGACCACCAAAGAAGGAGAAGGATGTGATGGACTGGCTCCAAACTAATGCAGAGGAGTACGGTTTTCATGAGGTTGAGGACATCTTTGAGGAAGATTTAGACTCCGGTTCTGACTCTGAAGAATGTGCTGCTACTTTCAGCTGTACCACAGTGGTTCCGTTTTCTCCAGCTGTAGAAAACAATGTTCCTTTAGAGGATAGCAACGACCATGCCGTAGATTTCTTGTGTGAACCTACCTCAACTCCTGTTTCGTCTGTTCCATCTGAACAAACAATCGCTGGTCCAGTTCTTGAACTATCCCCTGCTCTTGCACAACTAGTTCCTAACGAACAAGCTGTTTGTATGGATGTAGATCAGACTCTAGCTGTTCCTGTTGGCACAGCTTGTTCTCCTCTTGCATTAACATTATTTCCTGATGAACCGGATTTTATTGAACACCATGCAAAACTTTCTCCAGTTTACTTTAATGAGCAAGTGGTTGCCAAACCTGTTTCTGCTTCTCCTTCTCAGCAAGTCGCTTTCTGTCCTTCAAAAGAGGTCTTTTCTGTTCCTCTGACTCCTAGCCTTGTTGCTTTTCAGCAAACATTGGCCAAACCCAGTTTGTTTCTTTCATCTGATCCAGTTTCAGCTGTTCCTGTCCAACAGGCTGGTACTGTTCTTGCAAAGCAGCTCTCACCTTATGCTGTTCAATCTGTTGGTAGCCTATTTAGCCAAAGTCTTGCCTCTACATCCAGAGGTAAATTCTTTTTGATTTTTGATTTTTGATTTTTATGCAAATCTCAACACGCTTTCAAAAAATGAAAATGCCCAAATCAACTCCTTGCCCTATTGTTATTGTTAGAGCTGTAAAAAAAACAAAACAAAACAAAAAAACAACACAGAAGTGTGTATGTATTTGTTGCAGGACTAATTCTGTGATTGCTTAAATGTTTATACAAGTGAATGATACTAAAACTGATTATGTTTTAGAAGTAAAAGATCCAAGAAGAAAAAAAATCAAGTTGGAAATGCCATCTTTCACTCAAGAACTCATCGGTAATGTAAAACCTAATTTATACAAAGATATATAAACACAAACCTCTTCTTGCACAATTTCAGATGGTTAACTGTTAACAAAAACTAGCCATCATTGCTAAGTGCACTTTTAGAAAGTTGTGTCTACCCGATTTCTAATGATGAAGTTAGAAACATCACCGTTAGAAATCATGCACAGCTTGTTATCATCTCTAACACTTAGAAACTGTTGATGGTTTTTATGAATTAGAAAAATGAACATGGTTTTATTTTATTTCAGGATCAACTCAGCCAAGAACAAAGGAAAACAAAGCAGAAGTTAGCCAATGCCATTTAGGTAATCTTTCAAAAACCAGTTATTGCTATCAGTGCAAACAATAAGGTCAACAAAAAAAAAATAAATAAAAAAACAGAATAAATCTTGTCTTACTTCAGAACCAAATGAATATTTGATTTAATCACTTTGTGTTATGACTTGAGTTTGTAAAATTTTAGATGAAATAGTTGAAGAGCTGAATGCTTGCCCTGGCCACAACGAATGGTTCAACACCAGAAGTTTTCCACGATGTGCAGCTTTGGTGTTGGCATACATCTTGCAAGACGTGTTTACAGATGTAAGCTCAAGTTGCTCGTACAAAGATTACCTTGGCATCTTGGCAAATCATAGCAGTGACAAGCTCATTCATGTCTTGCAAAAGTACTCCTACCAAAGCCATATTAAAGACAAAATTAAAAACATGAAGCTAAAAATTCAAAAAGAGGGTAGTTTAGAAAAGTTTGTTCAATATGGCAATATCGTGAAACCATTTATGTAGTTTAGATAAGTTTGTTCAGTTTGGCAATAAAGATGGGCCTTTTGTGTAGTTTGTTTTATCTATGCTTTTGCAAATATTTTTATCTGTTTCGCTAAAGACATAATAAACAAGAAGTTCTGTTAAACTGTTCTCACATTTCTTATTTAAAGATAGTTCAAACTTTTTTTTATCTTTAAAAAAAAAAAAAAGAAGTCGTTTTGTTATTCTGTGAAAACTTTTAATAGAGTTGCATTTAGAATTACTTCTGATGTTTTTAAGAGTTTGTTAAAAAGCAAAATAATATTTCCTGTGATGTTAAACTGCATAAGTGAAATTTAAAAAAGGAAAACTGCTCCAACCATTTTTCGGAAAAAGAAATCAAAAAGTTCCTTATTTTAAAAGATCTAGACATCCATTTCTTCTTCAGCAAAATAGCGAGGCTTTTTTATGAACTCTTACTCTCTATTTTTTCATATCTTTACACAAAGGATTTTGTTTAGATCAATGTAAACATACATAGAAGTATATTATGTTTTTTTTTTTTTTTTTGTTTTTATGCAGTCTAACTTTTGTTTCACTTCTATTTTATTTTACGTTTATCTTGTATTTTATCATGCCTTATTGGTTTTTGCGTTTTGTGATGTCAAGCTGCGTAAGCTAAACTTAAAAGGGGAAAACTACGCTAACTTTTCTTTGAAAAAATATTCAAGAAGTACCTTAAACGAAAGAGAAAGCACACGAATCTTGCCATCCAATTCTTCTTCTGCAAAGTAGCGAGGCTTTTTATGTACTTTTGCTCTCTAATTTATCTCTATTTACGCAAAGGGTTTTATTTCAATGTAAACACGTATAAAAGAATACTTTGTTAAAAATAATGTTAAAGGAGTTGCGTAAAAAAAAACGTCTGAATAAAGTTTCTTTACAAAAAAAACAACTAAGAAACAAGCGCGCCTAAGAAAAACCAGATCGCGATTCACTAAGTCAAAAAACGAAAGAAACAAAGTTTAAAAGGTCTTTCTAGACAACAAATTCTATTTTTGGCAATGCAGTTTTTGTATTTATGCAACCTAACTTTTGTTTGACTTCTATTTTATTTTACGTTTACCTTGTATTTTATCTTGCCTTTTTGTGTTTTGTGATGTCAAGCTACATAATCTAAACTTAAAAGAAGGAAACTAGGCTAACTTTTCTAGTAGAATATTATGTTGTTGGTTTTGTATGCAGCCTAACTTTAGTTTCATCTATATTTTATTTTGCGTTTATCTTATATTTTATCTTGTCTTTTTGAGTTTTGTATTTTGTGATGTCAAGCTACATAATTTAAACTTAAAAGAAGAAAACTAGGCTAACTTTTCTTTGAAAAATTGTTCAAAAACTACCTTACACCGATAGAGATAGCTCACGAATTTAAAAAGTTGCATCTATTCATCTTCTTCTTCAGCAAAGTAAAGCTTTTTATGCACTTTTACTCTCTAACTTACCTATATTTGCGTAAAGGATTTTATTTAATTCAATTTAAACATAACTAGTAGAATATTATGTTGTTGGTTTTGTATGCAGCCTAACTTTAGTTTCATCTATATTTTATTTTGCGTTTATCTTATATTTTATCTTGTCTTTTTGAGTTTTATATTTTGTGATGTCAAGCTACATAAGCTAAACTTTAAAGAGGAAATTTACGCTAACCTGTCTTTGAAAAACTATTCAAAAACTACCTTTAACAAAGTAGCGAGGCTTTTTATGCGCTTTTACTCTCTAACATACCTATTTTTGCGCAAAGGATTTTATTTAATTCAATTTAAACATGCCTAGTAGATTATTATGTTGTTGGTTTTTTATGCAGCCTAACTTTAGCTACATCTATTTTTCATTTTACGTTTGTCTTATATTTTATTTTATCTTTTTGTGTTCTGTGATGTCAAGCTACATAAGCTAATGTTAAAAGAGGAAAGCTGCGCTAACCTTTCTTTGAAAAACTATTCGAAATCTATTTTTGAGATAATCTAGATTTAAAAGAGGAACACTACGCTAATTTTGCTTTGAAAAAACTCTCGAAAACTAACTTATTCGATAGAGATAGCACACAAATTTAAAAAATTGTATCTACTCATCCACTTCTTCTACAGCAAAGTACTGAGGCTTTTTATGCACTTTTATTCTCTAACATACCTATATTTGCGCAAAGGATTTTATTTAACTCAATGTAAACATACATAGAAGAGTATTGTTACCCGTTTGTTTTATGCAGCCTAACTTTAGTTTCATCTATACATTATATTGCGTTTACCTTATATTTTATCTTGCCTTTGTTAGTTTTGTGTTTTGTTATGTCAAGCTTCATAATCTAATCTTAAAAGGGGAAAACTGCGCTAACTTTTCTTTGAAAAAGTACTCAAAAAGGACCTAAATCGATATAGATAGCTCACAATTTTAAAAAGTTGCATATAGTCATCTTCTTCTTCAGCAAAGTATCGAGGCTTTTTATGGATTTTTACTCTAACTTTCCTATATTTGCGCAAAGGACATTATTTAATTCAACTTAAACATGCCTAGTAGATTATTATGTTGTTGGTTTTTTATGCAGTCTAAACTTTGTTACATCTATATTTTACGATTAACTTATATTTTATCTTGCCTTTTTGAGCTTTGTGTTCTGTGATGTCAAGCTACATAGTCTAAACATAAAAGAGGAAAACTACGCTAAACTTGCTTTGAAAAACTATTCAAAAACTACCTTTAACAAAGTAGCGAGGCTTTTCATGCACTTTTACTCTCTAACATACCTACATTTGCGCAAAGGATTTTATTTAATTCAATTTAAACATGCCTAGTAGATTATTATGTTGTTGGTTTTTTATGCAGCCTAACTTTAGTTTCATCTATATTATGTTTTAGGTTTATCATATATTTTATCTTTTCTTTTTGAGTTTTGAGTTTTGTGATGCCAAGCAACTTAAGCTAAACTTAAAAGTGGAATGCTACGCTAACCTTTCTTTGAAAATCTATTCATAAACTACCCTAGACAAAAGCTAGATTTAAAAGAGGAAAACTACACTATTTTTACTTTGAAAAAACTTTCGAAAACTACCTTAATCGATAGAGATAGCACACGATTTTAAAAAATTGCATATAGTCATCCACTACTTCTGCAGCAAAGTAGCGAGGCTCTTTATGCACTTTTTCTCACTAGTTTGCTTATATTTACGCAAAGGAATTCATTTAATTCAATCCAAACATATATAGAAGATTATTATGTTACGATTTTTTTTTTCTTTTATGCAGCCTAACATTTATTTCACCTACATTTTATTTTACGATTAACTTTTATATTACCTTTCCTTTTAGTGTTTTGTGTTTTGTGATGTCAAGCTACATAAGCCAAACTTTAAAGAGGAAAACTACGCTAAGCTTTCTTTGAAAAACTATTCAAAAACTACCTTAAACAAAGTAGCGAGGCTTTTTATGCACTTTTACTCTCTAACATACCTACATTTGTGCATAGGGTTTTATTAGATTCTAGTAGGTTATTACGTTGTTGTTTTTTTATGCAGTCTAACTTTAGCTTCATCTATATTTTATTTTACGTTTATCTTATATTTTATTTTGTCTTTTTGAATTTTGTGTTTTGTGATGTCAAGCTACATAAGCTAAACTTAAAAGAGGAAAGCTACGCTAACCTTTCTTTGAAAAGCTGTTCAAAAACTACCTTAGACATAATCTAGATTTAAAAGAGAAAGACTACGCTATTTTTGCTTTGAAAAATCTTTCGAAAACTACCTTAATCGATAGAGATAGCACAGGATTTTAAAAAGTTGTATCTAGTCATCCACTTCTTTCACAGCAAAGTAGCGAGGCTTTCTATGCGCTTTTACTCTCTAACATACCTATTTTTGCGCAAAGGATTTTATTTAATTCAATTTAAACATGCCTAGTAGATTATTATGTTGTTGGTTTTTTATGCTGCCTAACTTTAGCTACATCTATTTTTCATTTTACGTTTGTCTTATATTTTATTTTATCTTTTTGTGTTCTGTGATGTCAAGCTACATAAGCTAATGTTAAAAGAGGAAAGCTGCGCTAACCTTTCTTTGAAAAACTATTCGAAATCTATTTTTGAGATAATCTAGATTTAAAAGAGGAACACTACGCTAATTTTGCTTTGAAAAAACTCTCGAAAACTACCTTATTCAATAGAGATAGCACACAAATTTAAAAAATTGTATCTACTCATCCACTTCTTCTTTTTATGGATTTTTACTCTCTTATTTACCCAAATTTGCGCAAAGGACTTTACTTAATTCAACTTAAACATGTCTAGTAGATTATTAAGTTGTTTGTTTTTTATGCAGCCTAACTTTAGTTTCATTTATATTTTATTTTACGTTTATCTGATACTTTATCTTGTCTTTTTGTGTGTTGTTTTGTCAAGCTACATAAGCTAAACTTAAAAGTGGAAAAGTACGCTAACCTTTCTTTGAAAATCTATTCAAAAACTGCCTTAGACATAAGCTAGATTTAAAAGAGGAAGACTACGCTATTTATGCTTTTAAAAAACTTTCGAAAAATACCTTAATCCATTGAGGTAGTGCACGAATTTACAAAGTTGTATCTAGTCATCCACTTCTTCTATAGCAAAGTAGCGAGGCTTTTTATGCACTTTTGCGTTCTAATTTATCTCTGTTTACGCATATGGTTTTTGTTTATTTCTATGTAATGATATACAAAAGAGTATTTTGTTAAAGATTATGCTGCAGGAGCTGCGTAAAAAAACTCTGGCGACCTTTCCTTAAGAAAAAAGCAACTGAAAGACATGTGCGCCTTAGAAAATTCAAATCGCGATTCACCAAATTAAAAGACGAAAAGAACGACCTTTAAAAGCTCTCACTAGACATTTGTGTTTATGATAGGCAATGCAGTTTTTGATTTTATGCAGCCTAACATTTGTTTCATCTATATCTTATTTTACGTTTATCTTATACTTTATCTTGCCTTTTTGAGTTTAGTATTTTGTGATGTCATGCTAAATAAACTATACTTTGCTAATTTTTATTTGAAAAAATATTCAAAAACTACCTGAATTATAAGCTAGATCTAAAGGAGGAAAACTACGCTAACTTTTCTTTAAAAAAAATATTTAAAAACTACCTTAAACATAAGCTATATCCAAAAGAGGAAAACTATGCTAACTTTTCTTTAAAAAAATATTTAAAAACTACCTTAAACATAAGCTAGATCTAAAAGAGGAAAACTACGCTAACTTTTCTTTGAAAAAATACTCAAAAACTACCTTAAACATAAGCTAGATCTAAAAGAGGAAAACTACGCTAACTTTTCTTTGAAAAAATACTCAAAAACTACCTTAAACATAAGCTAGATCTAAAAGAGGAAAACTACGCTAACAATTCTTTGAAAAAATATTCGAAAACTACCTTTAAACATGATTTAGATTTAATAGATGAAAACTACGCTAACATTTCTTTGAAAAAACATTCAAAAACTACCTTTAAACATGATTTAAATTTAATAGATGAAAACTACGCTAACATTTCTTTGAAAAAACATTCAAAAACTACCTTTAAACATGATTTAAATTTAAAAAAGGAAAACTACGCTAACATTTCTTTGAAAAAATATTCAAAAAGTACCTTAATCGAAAGAGATAGCACACGAAATTAAAAAGTTGCATTTAGTCATCCGTTTCTTCTTCATCAAAGTAGCGAGGCGTTTATGCACTTTTTATTCTCTAAGTTATCTCTACTTACGCAAATGGCTTTTGTTTATTTCAATGTAAAACTTTTCAAAAGAGTATTTTGTTAAAGATTATGCTGCAGGGGCTGTGTAAGAAAACTCTGGTGACCTTTCTTTAAGAAAAAGCAACTAAAGTAGATGTGCGCCTAAGAAAATCCAAATTGCGATTCACTAAATTAAAAGACATATACAACAAACTTTAAAAGTGAAACTATTTTTACAAGCGTATTTGGTAAAGATGAAATGTTCTTATGACATTTTAACGTTACGAAAGGGATTTTCTTCTGTTCAAATATTTATTACAATTTAAAGTGTTAAATAATGTTACAGAAACGACCTAAAACGCCTGTTGTATTAATTTAAACGAACAAAATAGATAAAAAAAAAGAAAAACTATCATTAAAAAAAAAAAAGTAAAAAAAGAAAAGAAATAGAAGTTGAGGAAAAATAAAAATAAGAACTTCTAACAAAGAGCTCTTCTTTTTATTTTTCAGATTTTAGATGCTTAATTCCTTGAATGAAAAGTTGAACTGATGACTCACTACTAAGGTTGTTCCTAGCCTTCCGTTCTCAAACTAGGCCATTCTGAGAGGCTGTTTGATTAAGTACCGTTGATAGTAGTATCGCACGTAAGAGACTTCTAAAACTCTGATTATTATTAATTCCTGGAATGAAGAGATGACTTCATACTCACTAACGAGGTTGTTCTTAGCCATCCGTTCTTAAACTAAG
Source organism: Hydra viridissima (assembly GCF_058129835.1). NCBI lineage: Eukaryota > Metazoa > Cnidaria > Hydrozoa > Anthoathecata > Hydridae > Hydra > Hydra viridissima. The sequence goes on from NW_028324326.1 coordinate 72,150, forward strand.
CAAAACAGTGAAGTTGTTTGATTAAGTATCACAGTTTGCTGATTTGCACATGCACCATTGCCGAAACTGTGATGCTTGGTTCCTTGATTGGATTGAAGAAGCTCATCACCATGCATTTTACAAGCTGTCCGTTGTTATGTTTTGCAATTCAGTGGTTCTGTTTTGCAATTCATTTTCTGTTTGTTTAAGTATCATCGATGGTGGTGTCGTGCATGCAAACTTTCCGAAACTCTGATGCTTGTTTTTCTTGAATGGAGAGATGAGCTTATACTTTAGGTGACTTTTAAAACTGCAGTAATTAGTGCCTCGAATGGAAAAACGAACTCATTCATTACAGACCAAGGTTGTTCCTGGCCATCCGTTAACATATTAGGCAACAGTACAGCGAAGCTGTTTGTTTTACAAGCTTTTGTCGTTTCGAGAAATCACTACATTAAGCATTCGATGGTGATACACGACTGATGGCCAGGTTCTGATTTTCGAATGAAAAGAAGAGTCGCATCCGACCACCGGTCGGCTTTCGACGCAAAACAGCTGTACACACTCGTCCAACGATCCAGTGACTAACTGTTGCAACGAGAAAGTTAGCTTTATTTGTCGTGCAGATTGTCCGCTTTGACGTAAAATGCTAGAAATTTGCTGAACGCTCGGTTTGCGCCGCCCAAGAGTCATTCTGTTTCTGCGTTGCCAGCGTCTGTCGGCTAAATACAACTGTAGACTCCGCGCAAGCTTTTTCACCGCAAAAGTTGTACAGAGCCACACCGAAGGCTAAAATCGACTTTAAGGTCGAAGGTTAAAATCGACCCTAGAGGTTTGAAAACGACGTCACGAAATTTTCAAGACATCATCGAAGAAAATTACGGCGGCCAGATGCAACTCTTAGTACTAACTCTACTAATCTTAGTACGTTAAGCATTCCAGTCGAGAGATCAGACGTTTTTTCGTCACCTAAGAGACCGGCCGATGCGTTTGCGACGCTGCGGAAAGAAAGAAGATGGCAAACCACAGGGTTGTTACCGTAACAAACCTCCGTGAGTACCTCCATCTCGAGTGGCTTTTGAAGAAACGTTCGTTTTAAACTCAAAGGGATGGTTGTTAAAGCTCACAAACGCCTGGTTAACGATTTTCTAACGGCAGACACCGTGTTTACAATGGATACAGACCGATTAACTGAGCCCAAAGCGCAAGATCTATCAGAAAACTCCTCTAGGTCGATGCAACGAGACGACTAGACACGTGCGTCTAAAGGCATTTTACAATTGAAGGACGCCCCTCGTGGGCCCTTTAACCTTAACACTAAACTCCTGCTTGATATCCTCGTCCCCAGGTTTCCAAACCGTAACCCCAACCCCCTCTAATCCTAACCCCCTTACCCTCTAACTCTCCCCCCTCAAAAAAACAAAAAACATAAAAAAGCAAACAAAACGAAAAAAAAACTTGCTTCCCTCCTCACTTTTAGCTCTAGGATGCAACACCTTTTTGCCGCCCTCCGCTAGAAGGGAGTAGGGAGTAACGAAAGCTTGACATCAAAGTAGCGTTTCGTATGAGATTTGTTTGCCAAAATTTGAGCGTTTTTAAAAAAGCCAAGACTTCGTCAGAGGGGTTTCTTCTTTTCTCCTAAAGCTATCGATCGATTAAAAAGCTCAAAGCAAAGAAATTCAAAACAAAATACAAAAACGGGAAGTTTTAGTTTCTGCACCACAAGCCAAGCACTAGTTCAAACTGGAGATAATAAAAGGAAATCGAATGATCTCACTTCTCAAACCACTGAGCTGCCATTGGTCGGCAGTCTCTTGTTTGGAGACCATTGAGCTGCCATTGGTTGGCTGTTTAATCGTTGCGATTGGTCGGCAGTTTTATCGTTGGAGACCATTGAGAGATATAAAAGGAATTTTTTTTTTGAGCACAACATTAAACGTTAAATCGTTAGATGTTGTTATAAAGGCACCATTAGAATGCGATGTCCTCAAATATTTTCCTCGATATTTTAATAAGTAAACAAAAACAAAACTAAGTCTTGCAACTGGCGAAAACTTTCAATAAGCAAACAAAGCAACAACTTTCCTTTCGAGTTTTTTACATTTTAAACAAAAGACAAACAAAGAAAAAAAAAAAACAAACAAAAACAAAAACAAAAACAAAAAAACAAAACAAAAACAAAACAGAAAAGGGAGAATGAGTGAGTCGACTGATTTCGCTCAACTGTCTTAAACGAGAAGTCATAAACGTTTGCTTGTGCCAGCAAGTTGCAAATTAAGTTGTAAATGAACTGCACCGCAAAAGCTTAACCACAGTTTATTAAGCATATTAAGCCTTTGCTGACATGTTAAGACATTTTAAGCCTTTGCTATTATCATGAGGCTTTTGCTCCACGAGCCAAAAAAGTACGCTAGAGTTGACAAACTGCATCGCGGTCGAAAAGTGTAATTACGCCAACACTTTTATCCGTTTTAAGCATTTCGTTTTCGCACGAACAACAATTAAAGCAGCTCGTTGAGCTTAACGACGTTCGTATTTTTTTTCGAAGCCAAAACTTCGGCTATAAGTAGAATGAAGAGGCACTTCGAAAAACAACAAAGCTGTTCGCAGTCGATAGCAACGAGCGACAACATCTCTGCGAGTCTGGCATCAAGGTAAACAGTTTTTTTTTACATTTTCATTTGTAAGTGCCACTTTTGTGTACATTATGTATTCAAAAATTTCTTGCTGACGCTAGATTTTTCGTTTTCAATGAACAACAGTTGCAACCTCTAGTCGTTTGCTAAAACAGCTTGCTAGGACAACCAAATCAATCATATGTTGTGAAAATTTCTTTTTGTTCAACTGACTAAGGAAGATCGAGCGAACGCTTTTTTTTTTATAACTTGTTTGTATCATATTGCTATTAAGAAAACAGCGTTGTGTATACTAAACGTGACATAATTGGCAATTATCCGTAACTAAAAATAAGATAGAAATTACAAACTTGATACCATATTTTAATTACTCTAACAAAACTAGACGTCATCGCGTGAGAAAATAAATGTTCATAACACATAACCTATTTTTTTGTTTTTTTTTTCTTCTCTTTTTTCCTTTTAATCTCTTTTCTTTCGTCCAAAAAGCGTTTTGATTTTTGCCTCGCCACAAGCGATGAAATCGATAAAAAAACCTGCTCGGACATTCTCAATTCTCAACAACAAAAGCAATCAAAGTTCTAGCTCTCGAGCACGTGCGCCGACAGGTTGATGAAACCGTTCAAATATGCTCGATCGCTAGAATTTAAAGAAAGAAACAAGCCAGAAACAAACCAAAATAAAAAAAACAAAAACAAAAATGGACATCTTTAGAACGCTTAAATTTTATAAAATATTTTCCTCTGCGTTTTTAACCAGCTAAACTGTCGTAAAGTTTTTTCGGTGCAGTTCATTTAAAAAACTTAGTTTTCAACTTTTAAACGTTTTAGACTTCTCGTTTAAGGCAGTCGAAAGAAATGAGTCGACTCACTCTCTCTCCCTATTCGGTTTTGTTTTTGTTTATTTGTTTTTGTTTTTTCTTCGTTTGCCTTCGTTTGCCTTTGTTTGCTTTTGGAAAAGTTGTCGCCATGCGAGACTTAGTTTTTTTTTTTTTTTGCTCAAATTGAGCACAAGTGAGTTTCTAGTCTTGAAAGTGTGCAAAGTGTGGGCCAATCTGGTGGCTGGAGTGATGACACGTGAATGCTGGAAATTCCAGACTTTGAGCGGATTCAGCGTACATAGAAAGAAAATGTAGCATTCACGTGGGTCTCTCCTAAGCGTGCCATTGGTCGGTCTGCTGTCCTTAAGTACCCCCCTCCCCCCCCTCAACGTCACGTTTGCTCAACTTTCTCGGTCTTTGGCGCCCAGAGAAAGCTTGAGGAAGGATAAAAAATGGCGAGGTTTCGGTACTGCGTTTTCTGTTTTTCTTATTTGTTTTTGTTTGTTTGCTTGTTTGTTTGTTTGTTTGTTTGTTAATTTTTTTAATTTTTTTTTTTTTGTTTGTTTGTTTCGTTCGTTTGTTTGTTTGTTTGTTTCGTTTGCTTCGTTTGTTTTGTGATGTTTTGTTTTCCCTTCTTGATGGCACAAAACAGAAGCAAACAAGACTTTCGGTTATATTCGGTTATATTCGGTTCAATAAAAGTTTGTTGGTTTCTGCACAACAACAACAACAACCACAACAACAAAAGTCCCTCTGTCCCTCAAAAGCAGTTTCTCCTCTGTCCTAAAGAAGAGCCTCTTTGTAATCGATCTTGTCTGAATGCAGCTCTCCTTTTGCCTACAGGTTTTTATTCCAACCCTTTTGTTGTTGTTAGTGCCATGTTGTTGTTATTGTTATACTCTGTAAAAGCAGTTGTTGCTGTTGTACTTGTTTGTTGTTTCTAAAGACACTGTTGTTGCTGCTGTTAGCGCTGTTAGTAATCACCCACTTGGCTTGTATTTTTGTTTCTTGTTTTTGTTTTTTGTTTTATTTATAAACACTCTCTGAGTAAGTGATGCTGTTGCTGTTGTTGTTGTTACAGTTGCAATGAGTGTTTGTTAATGTTCCCCCACTTGGCTTGTACTTTTGTTTTCTGTTTTGTTTTGTTTTTTTTTTGTTTTTGTTTTTTTTTTCTCAACACTCTCTGAGTAAGTGATGCTGTTGCTGTAGTCGTTGTTATAGTTGCAATGAGTGTTTGTTAATGTTCACCAACTTGGCTTGTTTATAATCTATTTTATTTTATCAACACTCTCTGAGTCAGTGATGGTGTTGCTGTTGCTGTTGTCGTTATTATGCTTGCAATGGGAGTTGTTACTGTTCACCCACTTTGCTTGTTTTGTTTTTATTTCTTTATTTTATCAACACCCTTTGAGCCAGTGATGCTGTTGCTGTTGTTGTTGTTATAGTTGCAATGAGTGTTGTTAATGTTCACCCACTTTGCTTGTGTTTTTGTTTTTGTTTATCAACACCCTTTGTGTCAGTGATGCTGTTGCTGTTGTTCTTATTACAGTTGCAATGAGTGTTTGTTAATGTTCACCAACTTGGCTTGTTTATAATCTATTTTGTTTTATCAACACTCTCTGAGTCAGTGATGCTGATGCTGTTGTTGTTATTGTGCTTGCAATAAGTGTTGCTAATGTTCACCCACTTTGCTTGTTTTGTTTGTGCTTTTGTTTTTGTTTATCAACACCCTTTGAGTCACTGATGCTGTTGCTGTTGGTGTTATTATAGTTGCAATGAGTGTTAATGTTCACCCACTTTGCTTGCTTTGTTTGTTTGTTGCTTTTTTTTTTTATCAACACCCTGCGAGTTAGTGATGCTGTTGCTGCTTTTGTCATTTTACTTGTATTTATAGTTGTTACTGTTCAGCCACTTTGCTTGTTTTTTAATCTGTTTTATTTTATCACCACTCTCTGAGTCAGTGATGATGTTGCTGATGCTGTTGTTGTTATTTTACTTGCAATGATAGCTGTTACTGTTCAGCCACTTTGCTTGTTTTGTTTGTTTGTTTGTTTGTTTTTTTTATCAATATCCTCTGAGTAAGTGATGCTGTTGCTGTTGTTGTTGTTATAGTTGCAATGAGTGTTTGTTAATGTTCCCCCCCTTGGCTTGTACTTCTGTTTTCTGTTTTGTTTTGTTTTTGTTTTTTTTGTTGTTTTTTTTCTCAACACTCTCTGAGTAAGTGATGCTGTTGCTGTAGTCGTTGTTATAGTTGCAATGAGTGTTTGTTAATGTTCACAAACTTGGCATGTTTATAATCTATTTTATTTTATCAACACTCTCTGAGTCAGTGATGCTGATGCTGTTGTTGTTATTATGCTTGCAATAAGTGTTGTTAATGTTCACCCACTCTGCTTGTTTTGTTTGTGCCTTTGTTTTTGTTTATCAACACCCTTTGAGTCACTGATGCTGTTGCTGTTGGTGTTATTATAGTTGCAATGAGTGTTAATGTTCACCCACTTTGCTTGCTTTATTTGTTTGTTGCTTTTTTTTTTATCAACACCCTGCGAGTTAGTGATGCTGTTGCTGCTTTTGTCATTTTACTTGTATTTATAGTTGTTACTGTTTAGCCACTTTGCTTGTTTTTTAATCTGTTTTATTTTATCACCACTCTCTGAGTCAGTGATGATGTTGCTGATGCTGTTGTTGTTATTTTACTTGCAATGATAGCTGTTACTGTTCAGCCACTTTGCTTGTTTTTTTTTTGTTTTTGTTTTGTTTGTTTGTTTGTTTGTTTTTTTATATATCCTCTGAGTTAGTGATGCTGTTGTTGTTATTATGCTTTCAATGAGAGCTGTTACTGTTCACCCACTTTGTTTGTTTATAATCTGTTTTATTTTATCAACACTCTCTGAGTCAGTGATGCTGATGCTGATGCTGTTGTTGTTATTATGCTTGCAGTGAGAGTTGTTACTGTTCACCCACTTTGCTTGCTTATTGTCTATTTTATTTTGTCAACACTCTCTGAGTCAGTGATGCTGATGCTGATGCTGTTGTTGTTATTATGCTTGCAATGAGAGTTGTTACTGTTCACCCAATTTGCTTGTTTTGTTTTTTTATTTGTTTTTTTGTTTGTTTTTGTTTTGCTTGTTTTTTTTTATCAATACCCTCTGAGTCAGTGATGCTGTTGCTGTTGTTGTTGTTGTTGTTATAGTTGCAATGAGTGTTTGTTAATGTTCCCCCACTTGGCTTGTACTTTTGTTTTCTTTTTTGTTATGTCAACACTCTCTGAGTCAGTGATGCTGATGCTGTTGTTATTATGCTTGCAATGAGAGTTGTTACTGTTGTAGTTATGTCTGTCATTTGTCCTTGTTAGCAAGTTCTATTTGCCCTCTCTTGCCTTTTTTCAACACAGTTTCTTTCTTTGAGTCATATGGTTGCGAGATCCTCTCAAACTCCATCTCTTTATTTATTTGTTTCTTTTTTTTTTTTTTTTTTCTCATTCTCCTTCTCATAATAGCAATCACTGCTGCCACCATGCATGTAATGCTAGTTGCTCTCATTCTTTTTCATTTGCTAGTGGAAACTTTGTTTCTTCTTGTTGCTCTCTTTTCTTTCTTTTTTCTCTTTTGCAGAGGATTCGAAAAAACACAGCTCTTCCCTGCAGTTGTAAACATTCCAGGATTCCAGGATGCAGGCAGAAGAAAAACACTCTCACTAACTGTCTTCTTTTTTTTAGCATAAACCGTTGCAAACAAACACCTGAACATGTCTTCTTCACAAGAAAACAACACTGTTGTTGCCCCTTCTCCGAACTCTAAAGCGAAAAAAAAGAAAAGAAGGCAGTCACAAGAACAGAGAGACTTAAAGCTCAAAAACAAAGTCAGGGCCGCATTAGTTGCAGCGTGTGGCTCCGTAAACAGGGTTGTACCTTTCTATGGTACCAAGAAGAGGTACGCTGTTAGCTGTCCGATGCCTTTGTGCAAACATTCCTCCACAAGCATTAAAAGACACTTGACTAAAAAAGATCATTCTTGGACTTTGGATGAAGCTTCCATCTTTTACTCTGCAATGGTCAGGAAGTTTCAGCATGCTCGTCTCGAACGCAAGTCCGGCTGTCCAAAACCTTACCCCTGTTTGCAATGTTGGAAGTATTACGACCGACTGGACATACACTTGAAAGAGACTCATTTCTACGATTCCAAGACGATCAAACAAAAGATTGCAGAGGCAAAGCGATACGACAACGACAAGCTCTATGTCCCTCAATTTATTCGACCTGCCTTCTTTGGTATTAAGCCAGTAGCTGAACAAGCGTCTGCATCAGGCTCTGCATCCTCTGCTCCTGGGCCTTCCTCCTCTTTTTCTTCTCCGGTTCTTTCCTCTGATCCTCTTTTAAGCTTGCCCTCATCAGTTGCTGGTTCGTCCGAGGCTCCTTCTGCAAACCACTGCACCTCTGTAGAAAACAAAGAGCTGAACACCGAATCCGTCCTAGACTCTGATTTTAATTCCTTAAAGCACTTGGTTTCCAACTCCTCCGTCTTGACAGAAGATAAGAGACTCTTGTTTCAGCTGGACAAAGATGCTTTTCACTTTTATTACCAGTCAGCAGATGAGCTCTTCAGAGATTTTGAAAAGTGGCTTGTGGTAGCCAACAACAACACTTTGTCACAAGCAAAGATCTACAAAAATGCAGTTGTTGAAATATTGACATGTTGTGACAGCACGCTGACGCTGCACCCGAACGCTCTCACCAATTCCAACGTTTTGGAGGATAGATACTTTTCCATGCACTTTAAAAACATTCAGCTCAATTCCAAGCTGAGTGAACTTGACCAAACAAAAGCCATGTCTTGTCACACGTTGTACAACCGCCTTGTCTACCTTTGTCTCCTGTTTCGTTTCAGTGAAGCCAGGAATGTCTATTTCGGACTTTCTCATGAGGCCATCCGACGTTTGCGCTGCAAGGTGGAGGAGTTACAAAAAGTGCTGAGGCCCTTTCGTTCTTTGAGGAGGAGCCTTGTGAAAAGCAAAAAATGCATCAACATCATCAATGTCAGTTTGCTGAACGAATATGGCAAGTCTGCATACGTAAGACAGTTAGTGGAATCGATTAGAAAGCCGTCTCTTACACCGACTAGAGACAATGCTGTGTCTCTACGAAACCATCTTCTGCTCTCTGTCACTGTAATTAACAGTTTAAGAAAATCTAACATTGCTCTTTTAAACATTAGAGACTACATGGCTGCTGAGAAGAGTGAGTGTGGATATTGCATTGTGCAAGAGCGCTACAAAACAGCATACAAGTACGGAGCCAAAAACATTCTAGTGCCGAACGACTTGAAAGTGTTGATCGATATTTATTTGCTGAGATACAGAGACCTTCTTGTCAACGACTCTCACTACATGGCTGCAGACACCAAGACTGTTTTGGAGTTGAGCGACTGCTACAGGCCCCTTTTTCCATCGATGAGACCCAACAAAGACGAATGTGTGACACTCGGTGCAACTAGAGTGCCTGTTTACCAGATGGGTTCCTCTGCTATCTCCTCTTGCCTGACGTCCTGCTTCAGAAAAAGCCAAGTAAACATTCCCATGAAGCGTCTTACTCCCACTTGCATTCGCGGTTCGATAGCCACTTACTTTGCCAACAACAGCAAAGAAGATCGCGAGCGGTTTGCTACACTCTACATGAAGCACAGCAGGAACACAATGGATAGCTTTTATGTGTCCCAGTGGAACGCTGCAGAGGAGTTGCGCTTTGCCCTGGGCATCGGACAGTCCTTCGGAGTCATAGAGTCTTTGACTGTTGAAAAGTCTGAGAGACCACCAAAGAAGGAGAAGGATGTGATGGACTGGCTCCAAACTAATGCAGAGGAGTACGGTTTTCATGAGGTTGAGGACATCTTTGAGGAAGATTTAGACTCCGGTTCTGACTCTGAAGAATGTGCTGCTACTTTCAGCTGTACCACAGTGGTTCCGTTTTCTCCAGCTGTAGAAAACAATGTTCCTTTAGAGGATAGCAACGACCATGCCGTAGATTTCTTGTGTGAACCTACCTCAACTCCTGTTTCGTCTGTTCCATCTGAACAAACAATCGCTGGTCCAGTTCTTGAACTATCCCCTGCTCTTGCACAACTAGTTCCTAACGAACAAGCTGTTTGTATGGATGTAGATCAGACTCTAGCTGTTCCTGTTGGCACAGCTTGTTCTCCTCTTGCATTAACATTATTTCCTGATGAACCGGATTTTATTGAACACCATGCAAAACTTTCTCCAGTTTACTTTAATGAGCAAGTGGTTGCCAAACCTGTTTCTGCTTCTCCTTCTCAGCAAGTCGCTTTCTGTCCTTCAAAAGAGGTCTTTTCTGTTCCTCTGACTCCTAGCCTTGTTGCTTTTCAGCAAACATTGGCCAAACCCAGTTTGTTTCTTTCATCTGATCCAGTTTCAGCTGTTCCTGTCCAACAGGCTGGTACTGTTCTTGCAAAGCAGCTCTCACCTTATGCTGTTCAATCTGTTGGTAGCCTATTTAGCCAAAGTCTTGCCTCTACATCCAGAGGTAAATTCTTTTTGATTTTTGATTTTTGATTTTTATGCAAATCTCAACACGCTTTCAAAAAATGAAAATGCCCAAATCAACTCCTTGCCCTATTGTTATTGTTAGAGCTGTAAAAAAAACAAAACAAAACAAAAAAACAACACAGAAGTGTGTATGTATTTGTTGCAGGACTAATTCTGTGATTGCTTAAATGTTTATACAAGTGAATGATACTAAAACTGATTATGTTTTAGAAGTAAAAGATCCAAGAAGAAAAAAAATCAAGTTGGAAATGCCATCTTTCACTCAAGAACTCATCGGTAATGTAAAACCTAATTTATACAAAGATATATAAACACAAACCTCTTCTTGCACAATTTCAGATGGTTAACTGTTAACAAAAACTAGCCATCATTGCTAAGTGCACTTTTAGAAAGTTGTGTCTACCCGATTTCTAATGATGAAGTTAGAAACATCACCGTTAGAAATCATGCACAGCTTGTTATCATCTCTAACACTTAGAAACTGTTGATGGTTTTTATGAATTAGAAAAATGAACATGGTTTTATTTTATTTCAGGATCAACTCAGCCAAGAACAAAGGAAAACAAAGCAGAAGTTAGCCAATGCCATTTAGGTAATCTTTCAAAAACCAGTTATTGCTATCAGTGCAAACAATAAGGTCAACAAAAAAAAAATAAATAAAAAAACAGAATAAATCTTGTCTTACTTCAGAACCAAATGAATATTTGATTTAATCACTTTGTGTTATGACTTGAGTTTGTAAAATTTTAGATGAAATAGTTGAAGAGCTGAATGCTTGCCCTGGCCACAACGAATGGTTCAACACCAGAAGTTTTCCACGATGTGCAGCTTTGGTGTTGGCATACATCTTGCAAGACGTGTTTACAGATGTAAGCTCAAGTTGCTCGTACAAAGATTACCTTGGCATCTTGGCAAATCATAGCAGTGACAAGCTCATTCATGTCTTGCAAAAGTACTCCTACCAAAGCCATATTAAAGACAAAATTAAAAACATGAAGCTAAAAATTCAAAAAGAGGGTAGTTTAGAAAAGTTTGTTCAATATGGCAATATCGTGAAACCATTTATGTAGTTTAGATAAGTTTGTTCAGTTTGGCAATAAAGATGGGCCTTTTGTGTAGTTTGTTTTATCTATGCTTTTGCAAATATTTTTATCTGTTTCGCTAAAGACATAATAAACAAGAAGTTCTGTTAAACTGTTCTCACATTTCTTATTTAAAGATAGTTCAAACTTTTTTTTATCTTTAAAAAAAAAAAAAAGAAGTCGTTTTGTTATTCTGTGAAAACTTTTAATAGAGTTGCATTTAGAATTACTTCTGATGTTTTTAAGAGTTTGTTAAAAAGCAAAATAATATTTCCTGTGATGTTAAACTGCATAAGTGAAATTTAAAAAAGGAAAACTGCTCCAACCATTTTTCGGAAAAAGAAATCAAAAAGTTCCTTATTTTAAAAGATCTAGACATCCATTTCTTCTTCAGCAAAATAGCGAGGCTTTTTTATGAACTCTTACTCTCTATTTTTTCATATCTTTACACAAAGGATTTTGTTTAGATCAATGTAAACATACATAGAAGTATATTATGTTTTTTTTTTTTTTTTTGTTTTTATGCAGTCTAACTTTTGTTTCACTTCTATTTTATTTTACGTTTATCTTGTATTTTATCATGCCTTATTGGTTTTTGCGTTTTGTGATGTCAAGCTGCGTAAGCTAAACTTAAAAGGGGAAAACTACGCTAACTTTTCTTTGAAAAAATATTCAAGAAGTACCTTAAACGAAAGAGAAAGCACACGAATCTTGCCATCCAATTCTTCTTCTGCAAAGTAGCGAGGCTTTTTATGTACTTTTGCTCTCTAATTTATCTCTATTTACGCAAAGGGTTTTATTTCAATGTAAACACGTATAAAAGAATACTTTGTTAAAAATAATGTTAAAGGAGTTGCGTAAAAAAAAACGTCTGAATAAAGTTTCTTTACAAAAAAAACAACTAAGAAACAAGCGCGCCTAAGAAAAACCAGATCGCGATTCACTAAGTCAAAAAACGAAAGAAACAAAGTTTAAAAGGTCTTTCTAGACAACAAATTCTATTTTTGGCAATGCAGTTTTTGTATTTATGCAACCTAACTTTTGTTTGACTTCTATTTTATTTTACGTTTACCTTGTATTTTATCTTGCCTTTTTGTGTTTTGTGATGTCAAGCTACATAATCTAAACTTAAAAGAAGGAAACTAGGCTAACTTTTCTAGTAGAATATTATGTTGTTGGTTTTGTATGCAGCCTAACTTTAGTTTCATCTATATTTTATTTTGCGTTTATCTTATATTTTATCTTGTCTTTTTGAGTTTTGTATTTTGTGATGTCAAGCTACATAATTTAAACTTAAAAGAAGAAAACTAGGCTAACTTTTCTTTGAAAAATTGTTCAAAAACTACCTTACACCGATAGAGATAGCTCACGAATTTAAAAAGTTGCATCTATTCATCTTCTTCTTCAGCAAAGTAAAGCTTTTTATGCACTTTTACTCTCTAACTTACCTATATTTGCGTAAAGGATTTTATTTAATTCAATTTAAACATAACTAGTAGAATATTATGTTGTTGGTTTTGTATGCAGCCTAACTTTAGTTTCATCTATATTTTATTTTGCGTTTATCTTATATTTTATCTTGTCTTTTTGAGTTTTATATTTTGTGATGTCAAGCTACATAAGCTAAACTTTAAAGAGGAAATTTACGCTAACCTGTCTTTGAAAAACTATTCAAAAACTACCTTTAACAAAGTAGCGAGGCTTTTTATGCGCTTTTACTCTCTAACATACCTATTTTTGCGCAAAGGATTTTATTTAATTCAATTTAAACATGCCTAGTAGATTATTATGTTGTTGGTTTTTTATGCAGCCTAACTTTAGCTACATCTATTTTTCATTTTACGTTTGTCTTATATTTTATTTTATCTTTTTGTGTTCTGTGATGTCAAGCTACATAAGCTAATGTTAAAAGAGGAAAGCTGCGCTAACCTTTCTTTGAAAAACTATTCGAAATCTATTTTTGAGATAATCTAGATTTAAAAGAGGAACACTACGCTAATTTTGCTTTGAAAAAACTCTCGAAAACTAACTTATTCGATAGAGATAGCACACAAATTTAAAAAATTGTATCTACTCATCCACTTCTTCTACAGCAAAGTACTGAGGCTTTTTATGCACTTTTATTCTCTAACATACCTATATTTGCGCAAAGGATTTTATTTAACTCAATGTAAACATACATAGAAGAGTATTGTTACCCGTTTGTTTTATGCAGCCTAACTTTAGTTTCATCTATACATTATATTGCGTTTACCTTATATTTTATCTTGCCTTTGTTAGTTTTGTGTTTTGTTATGTCAAGCTTCATAATCTAATCTTAAAAGGGGAAAACTGCGCTAACTTTTCTTTGAAAAAGTACTCAAAAAGGACCTAAATCGATATAGATAGCTCACAATTTTAAAAAGTTGCATATAGTCATCTTCTTCTTCAGCAAAGTATCGAGGCTTTTTATGGATTTTTACTCTAACTTTCCTATATTTGCGCAAAGGACATTATTTAATTCAACTTAAACATGCCTAGTAGATTATTATGTTGTTGGTTTTTTATGCAGTCTAAACTTTGTTACATCTATATTTTACGATTAACTTATATTTTATCTTGCCTTTTTGAGCTTTGTGTTCTGTGATGTCAAGCTACATAGTCTAAACATAAAAGAGGAAAACTACGCTAAACTTGCTTTGAAAAACTATTCAAAAACTACCTTTAACAAAGTAGCGAGGCTTTTCATGCACTTTTACTCTCTAACATACCTACATTTGCGCAAAGGATTTTATTTAATTCAATTTAAACATGCCTAGTAGATTATTATGTTGTTGGTTTTTTATGCAGCCTAACTTTAGTTTCATCTATATTATGTTTTAGGTTTATCATATATTTTATCTTTTCTTTTTGAGTTTTGAGTTTTGTGATGCCAAGCAACTTAAGCTAAACTTAAAAGTGGAATGCTACGCTAACCTTTCTTTGAAAATCTATTCATAAACTACCCTAGACAAAAGCTAGATTTAAAAGAGGAAAACTACACTATTTTTACTTTGAAAAAACTTTCGAAAACTACCTTAATCGATAGAGATAGCACACGATTTTAAAAAATTGCATATAGTCATCCACTACTTCTGCAGCAAAGTAGCGAGGCTCTTTATGCACTTTTTCTCACTAGTTTGCTTATATTTACGCAAAGGAATTCATTTAATTCAATCCAAACATATATAGAAGATTATTATGTTACGATTTTTTTTTTCTTTTATGCAGCCTAACATTTATTTCACCTACATTTTATTTTACGATTAACTTTTATATTACCTTTCCTTTTAGTGTTTTGTGTTTTGTGATGTCAAGCTACATAAGCCAAACTTTAAAGAGGAAAACTACGCTAAGCTTTCTTTGAAAAACTATTCAAAAACTACCTTAAACAAAGTAGCGAGGCTTTTTATGCACTTTTACTCTCTAACATACCTACATTTGTGCATAGGGTTTTATTAGATTCTAGTAGGTTATTACGTTGTTGTTTTTTTATGCAGTCTAACTTTAGCTTCATCTATATTTTATTTTACGTTTATCTTATATTTTATTTTGTCTTTTTGAATTTTGTGTTTTGTGATGTCAAGCTACATAAGCTAAACTTAAAAGAGGAAAGCTACGCTAACCTTTCTTTGAAAAGCTGTTCAAAAACTACCTTAGACATAATCTAGATTTAAAAGAGAAAGACTACGCTATTTTTGCTTTGAAAAATCTTTCGAAAACTACCTTAATCGATAGAGATAGCACAGGATTTTAAAAAGTTGTATCTAGTCATCCACTTCTTTCACAGCAAAGTAGCGAGGCTTTCTATGCGCTTTTACTCTCTAACATACCTATTTTTGCGCAAAGGATTTTATTTAATTCAATTTAAACATGCCTAGTAGATTATTATGTTGTTGGTTTTTTATGCTGCCTAACTTTAGCTACATCTATTTTTCATTTTACGTTTGTCTTATATTTTATTTTATCTTTTTGTGTTCTGTGATGTCAAGCTACATAAGCTAATGTTAAAAGAGGAAAGCTGCGCTAACCTTTCTTTGAAAAACTATTCGAAATCTATTTTTGAGATAATCTAGATTTAAAAGAGGAACACTACGCTAATTTTGCTTTGAAAAAACTCTCGAAAACTACCTTATTCAATAGAGATAGCACACAAATTTAAAAAATTGTATCTACTCATCCACTTCTTCTTTTTATGGATTTTTACTCTCTTATTTACCCAAATTTGCGCAAAGGACTTTACTTAATTCAACTTAAACATGTCTAGTAGATTATTAAGTTGTTTGTTTTTTATGCAGCCTAACTTTAGTTTCATTTATATTTTATTTTACGTTTATCTGATACTTTATCTTGTCTTTTTGTGTGTTGTTTTGTCAAGCTACATAAGCTAAACTTAAAAGTGGAAAAGTACGCTAACCTTTCTTTGAAAATCTATTCAAAAACTGCCTTAGACATAAGCTAGATTTAAAAGAGGAAGACTACGCTATTTATGCTTTTAAAAAACTTTCGAAAAATACCTTAATCCATTGAGGTAGTGCACGAATTTACAAAGTTGTATCTAGTCATCCACTTCTTCTATAGCAAAGTAGCGAGGCTTTTTATGCACTTTTGCGTTCTAATTTATCTCTGTTTACGCATATGGTTTTTGTTTATTTCTATGTAATGATATACAAAAGAGTATTTTGTTAAAGATTATGCTGCAGGAGCTGCGTAAAAAAACTCTGGCGACCTTTCCTTAAGAAAAAAGCAACTGAAAGACATGTGCGCCTTAGAAAATTCAAATCGCGATTCACCAAATTAAAAGACGAAAAGAACGACCTTTAAAAGCTCTCACTAGACATTTGTGTTTATGATAGGCAATGCAGTTTTTGATTTTATGCAGCCTAACATTTGTTTCATCTATATCTTATTTTACGTTTATCTTATACTTTATCTTGCCTTTTTGAGTTTAGTATTTTGTGATGTCATGCTAAATAAACTATACTTTGCTAATTTTTATTTGAAAAAATATTCAAAAACTACCTGAATTATAAGCTAGATCTAAAGGAGGAAAACTACGCTAACTTTTCTTTAAAAAAAATATTTAAAAACTACCTTAAACATAAGCTATATCCAAAAGAGGAAAACTATGCTAACTTTTCTTTAAAAAAATATTTAAAAACTACCTTAAACATAAGCTAGATCTAAAAGAGGAAAACTACGCTAACTTTTCTTTGAAAAAATACTCAAAAACTACCTTAAACATAAGCTAGATCTAAAAGAGGAAAACTACGCTAACTTTTCTTTGAAAAAATACTCAAAAACTACCTTAAACATAAGCTAGATCTAAAAGAGGAAAACTACGCTAACAATTCTTTGAAAAAATATTCGAAAACTACCTTTAAACATGATTTAGATTTAATAGATGAAAACTACGCTAACATTTCTTTGAAAAAACATTCAAAAACTACCTTTAAACATGATTTAAATTTAATAGATGAAAACTACGCTAACATTTCTTTGAAAAAACATTCAAAAACTACCTTTAAACATGATTTAAATTTAAAAAAGGAAAACTACGCTAACATTTCTTTGAAAAAATATTCAAAAAGTACCTTAATCGAAAGAGATAGCACACGAAATTAAAAAGTTGCATTTAGTCATCCGTTTCTTCTTCATCAAAGTAGCGAGGCGTTTATGCACTTTTTATTCTCTAAGTTATCTCTACTTACGCAAATGGCTTTTGTTTATTTCAATGTAAAACTTTTCAAAAGAGTATTTTGTTAAAGATTATGCTGCAGGGGCTGTGTAAGAAAACTCTGGTGACCTTTCTTTAAGAAAAAGCAACTAAAGTAGATGTGCGCCTAAGAAAATCCAAATTGCGATTCACTAAATTAAAAGACATATACAACAAACTTTAAAAGTGAAACTATTTTTACAAGCGTATTTGGTAAAGATGAAATGTTCTTATGACATTTTAACGTTACGAAAGGGATTTTCTTCTGTTCAAATATTTATTACAATTTAAAGTGTTAAATAATGTTACAGAAACGACCTAAAACGCCTGTTGTATTAATTTAAACGAACAAAATAGATAAAAAAAAAGAAAAACTATCATTAAAAAAAAAAAAGTAAAAAAAGAAAAGAAATAGAAGTTGAGGAAAAATAAAAATAAGAACTTCTAACAAAGAGCTCTTCTTTTTATTTTTCAGATTTTAGATGCTTAATTCCTTGAATGAAAAGTTGAACTGATGACTCACTACTAAGGTTGTTCCTAGCCTTCCGTTCTCAAACTAGGCCATTCTGAGAGGCTGTTTGATTAAGTACCGTTGATAGTAGTATCGCACGTAAGAGACTTCTAAAACTCTGATTATTATTAATTCCTGGAATGAAGAGATGACTTCATACTCACTAACGAGGTTGTTCTTAGCCATCCGTTCTTAAACTAAGCAAAACAGTGAAGTTGTTTGATTAAGTATCACAGTTTGCTGATTTGCACATGCACCATTGCCGAAACTGTGATGCTTGGTTCCTTGATTGGATTGAAGAAGCTCATCACCATGCATTTTACAAGCTGTCCGTTGTTATGTTTTGCAATTCAGTGGTTCTGTTTTGCAATTCATTTTCTGTTTGTTTAAGTATCATCGATGGTGGTGTCGTGCATGCAAACTTTCCGAAACTCTGATGCTTGTTTTTCTTGAATGGAGAGATGAGCTTATACTTTAGGTGACTTTTAAAACTGCAGTAATTAGTGCCTCGAATGGAAAAACGAACTCATTCATTACAGACCAAGGTTGTTCCTGGCCATCCGTTAACATATTAGGCAACAGTACAGCGAAGCTGTTTGTTTTACAAGCTTTTGTCGTTTCGAGAAATCACTACATTAAGCATTCGATGGTGATACACGACTGATGGCCAGGTTCTGATTTTCGAATGAAAAGAAGAGTCGCATCCGACCACCGGTCGGCTTTCGACGCAAAACAGCTGTACACACTCGTCCAACGATCCAGTGACTAACTGTTGCAACGAGAAAGTTAGCTTTATTTGTCGTGCAGATTGTCCGCTTTGACGTAAAATGCTAGAAATTTGCTGAACGCTCGGTTTGCGCCGCCCAAGAGTCATTCTGTTTCTGCGTTGCCAGCGTCTGTCGGCTAAATACAACTGTAGACTCCGCGCAAGCTTTTTCACCGCAAAAGTTGTACAGAGCCACACCGAAGGCTAAAATCGACTTTAAGGTCGAAGGTTAAAATCGACCCTAGAGGTTTGAAAACGACGTCACGAAATTTTCAAGACATCATCGAAGAAAATTACGGCGGCCAGATGCAACTCTTAGTACTAACTCTACTAATCTTAGTACGTTAAGCATTCCAGTCGAGAGATCAGACGTTTTTTCGTCACCTAAGAGACCGGCCGATGCGTTTGCGACGCTGCGGAAAGAAAGAAGATGGCAAACCACAGGGTTGTTACCGTAACAAACCTCCGTGAGTACCTCCATCTCGAGTGGCTTTTGAAGAAACGTTCGTTTTAAACTCAAAGGGATGGTTGTTAAAGCTCACAAACGCCTGGTTAACGATTTTCTAACGGCAGACACCGTGTTTACAATGGATACAGACCGATTAACTGAGCCCAAAGCGCAAGATCTATCAG
Organism: Hydra viridissima; assembly: GCF_058129835.1. Classification (NCBI taxonomy): domain Eukaryota; kingdom Metazoa; phylum Cnidaria; class Hydrozoa; order Anthoathecata; family Hydridae; genus Hydra; species Hydra viridissima. The sequence continues at coordinate 90,872 of NW_028324326.1, forward strand.
AAAACTCCTCTAGGTCGATGCAACGAGACGACTAGACACGTGCGTCTAAAGGCATTTTACAATTGAAGGACGCCCCTCGTGGGCCCTTTAACCTTAACACTAAACTCCTGCTTGATATCCTCGTCCCCAGGTTTCCAAACCGTAACCCCAACCCCCTCTAATCCTAACCCCCTTACCCTCTAACTCTCCCCCCTCAAAAAAACAAAAAACATAAAAAAGCAAACAAAACGAAAAAAAAACTTGCTTCCCTCCTCACTTTTAGCTCTAGGATGCAACACCTTTTTGCCGCCCTCCGCTAGAAGGGAGTAGGGAGTAACGAAAGCTTGACATCAAAGTAGCGTTTCGTATGAGATTTGTTTGCCAAAATTTGAGCGTTTTTAAAAAAGCCAAGACTTCGTCAGAGGGGTTTCTTCTTTTCTCCTAAAGCTATCGATCGATTAAAAAGCTCAAAGCAAAGAAATTCAAAACAAAATACAAAAACGGGAAGTTTTAGTTTCTGCACCACAAGCCAAGCACTAGTTCAAACTGGAGATAATAAAAGGAAATCGAATGATCTCACTTCTCAAACCACTGAGCTGCCATTGGTCGGCAGTCTCTTGTTTGGAGACCATTGAGCTGCCATTGGTTGGCTGTTTAATCGTTGCGATTGGTCGGCAGTTTTATCGTTGGAGACCATTGAGAGATATAAAAGGAATTTTTTTTTTGAGCACAACATTAAACGTTAAATCGTTAGATGTTGTTATAAAGGCACCATTAGAATGCGATGTCCTCAAATATTTTCCTCGATATTTTAATAAGTAAACAAAAACAAAACTAAGTCTTGCAACTGGCGAAAACTTTCAATAAGCAAACAAAGCAACAACTTTCCTTTCGAGTTTTTTACATTTTAAACAAAAGACAAACAAAGAAAAAAAAAAAACAAACAAAAACAAAAACAAAAACAAAAAAACAAAACAAAAACAAAACAGAAAAGGGAGAATGAGTGAGTCGACTGATTTCGCTCAACTGTCTTAAACGAGAAGTCATAAACGTTTGCTTGTGCCAGCAAGTTGCAAATTAAGTTGTAAATGAACTGCACCGCAAAAGCTTAACCACAGTTTATTAAGCATATTAAGCCTTTGCTGACATGTTAAGACATTTTAAGCCTTTGCTATTATCATGAGGCTTTTGCTCCACGAGCCAAAAAAGTACGCTAGAGTTGACAAACTGCATCGCGGTCGAAAAGTGTAATTACGCCAACACTTTTATCCGTTTTAAGCATTTCGTTTTCGCACGAACAACAATTAAAGCAGCTCGTTGAGCTTAACGACGTTCGTATTTTTTTTCGAAGCCAAAACTTCGGCTATAAGTAGAATGAAGAGGCACTTCGAAAAACAACAAAGCTGTTCGCAGTCGATAGCAACGAGCGACAACATCTCTGCGAGTCTGGCATCAAGGTAAACAGTTTTTTTTTACATTTTCATTTGTAAGTGCCACTTTTGTGTACATTATGTATTCAAAAATTTCTTGCTGACGCTAGATTTTTCGTTTTCAATGAACAACAGTTGCAACCTCTAGTCGTTTGCTAAAACAGCTTGCTAGGACAACCAAATCAATCATATGTTGTGAAAATTTCTTTTTGTTCAACTGACTAAGGAAGATCGAGCGAACGCTTTTTTTTTTATAACTTGTTTGTATCATATTGCTATTAAGAAAACAGCGTTGTGTATACTAAACGTGACATAATTGGCAATTATCCGTAACTAAAAATAAGATAGAAATTACAAACTTGATACCATATTTTAATTACTCTAACAAAACTAGACGTCATCGCGTGAGAAAATAAATGTTCATAACACATAACCTATTTTTTTGTTTTTTTTTTCTTCTCTTTTTTCCTTTTAATCTCTTTTCTTTCGTCCAAAAAGCGTTTTGATTTTTGCCTCGCCACAAGCGATGAAATCGATAAAAAAACCTGCTCGGACATTCTCAATTCTCAACAACAAAAGCAATCAAAGTTCTAGCTCTCGAGCACGTGCGCCGACAGGTTGATGAAACCGTTCAAATATGCTCGATCGCTAGAATTTAAAGAAAGAAACAAGCCAGAAACAAACCAAAATAAAAAAAACAAAAACAAAAATGGACATCTTTAGAACGCTTAAATTTTATAAAATATTTTCCTCTGCGTTTTTAACCAGCTAAACTGTCGTAAAGTTTTTTCGGTGCAGTTCATTTAAAAAACTTAGTTTTCAACTTTTAAACGTTTTAGACTTCTCGTTTAAGGCAGTCGAAAGAAATGAGTCGACTCACTCTCTCTCTCCCTATTCGGTTTTGTTTTTGTTTATTTGTTTTTGTTTTTTCTTCGTTTGCCTTCGTTTGCCTTTGTTTGCTTTTGGAAAAGTTGTCGCCATGCGAGACTTAGTTTTTTTTTTTTTTTGCTCAAATTGAGCACAAGTGAGTTTCTAGTCTTGAAAGTGTGCAAAGTGTGGGCCAATCTGGTGGCTGGAGTGATGACACGTGAATGCTGGAAATTCCAGACTTTGAGCGGATTCAGCGTACATAGAAAGAAAATGTAGCATTCACGTGGGTCTCTCCTAAGCGTGCCATTGGTCGGTCTGCTGTCCTTAAGTACCCCCCTCCCCCCCCTCAACGTCACGTTTGCTCAACTTTCTCGGTCTTTGGCGCCCAGAGAAAGCTTGAGGAAGGATAAAAAATGGCGAGGTTTCGGTACTGCGTTTTCTGTTTTTCTTATTTGTTTTTGTTTGTTTGCTTGTTTGTTTGTTTGTTTGTTAATTTTTTTAATTTTTTTTTTTTTGTTTGTTTGTTTCGTTCGTTTGTTTGTTTGTTTGTTTCGTTTGCTTCGTTTGTTTTGTGATGTTTTGTTTTCCCTTCTTGATGGCACAAAACAGAAGCAAACAAGACTTTCGGTTATATTCGGTTATATTCGGTTCAATAAAAGTTTGTTGGTTTCTGCACAACAACAACAACAACCACAACAACAAAAGTCCCTCTGTCCCTCAAAAGCAGTTTCTCCTCTGTCCTAAAGAAGAGCCTCTTTGTAATCGATCTTGTCTGAATGCAGCTCTCCTTTTGCCTACAGGTTTTTATTCCAACCCTTTTGTTGTTGTTAGTGCCATGTTGTTGTTATTGTTATACTCTGTAAAAGCAGTTGTTGCTGTTGTACTTGTTTGTTGTTTCTAAAGACACTGTTGTTGCTGCTGTTAGCGCTGTTAGTAATCACCCACTTGGCTTGTATTTTTGTTTCTTGTTTTTGTTTTTTGTTTTATTTATAAACACTCTCTGAGTAAGTGATGCTGTTGCTGTTGTTGTTGTTACAGTTGCAATGAGTGTTTGTTAATGTTCCCCCACTTGGCTTGTACTTTTGTTTTCTGTTTTGTTTTGTTTTTTTTTTGTTTTTGTTTTTTTTTTCTCAACACTCTCTGAGTAAGTGATGCTGTTGCTGTAGTCGTTGTTATAGTTGCAATGAGTGTTTGTTAATGTTCACCAACTTGGCTTGTTTATAATCTATTTTATTTTATCAACACTCTCTGAGTCAGTGATGGTGTTGCTGTTGCTGTTGTCGTTATTATGCTTGCAATGGGAGTTGTTACTGTTCACCCACTTTGCTTGTTTTGTTTTTATTTCTTTATTTTATCAACACCCTTTGAGCCAGTGATGCTGTTGCTGTTGTTGTTGTTATAGTTGCAATGAGTGTTGTTAATGTTCACCCACTTTGCTTGTGTTTTTGTTTTTGTTTATCAACACCCTTTGTGTCAGTGATGCTGTTGCTGTTGTTCTTATTACAGTTGCAATGAGTGTTTGTTAATGTTCACCAACTTGGCTTGTTTATAATCTATTTTGTTTTATCAACACTCTCTGAGTCAGTGATGCTGATGCTGTTGTTGTTATTGTGCTTGCAATAAGTGTTGCTAATGTTCACCCACTTTGCTTGTTTTGTTTGTGCTTTTGTTTTTGTTTATCAACACCCTTTGAGTCACTGATGCTGTTGCTGTTGGTGTTATTATAGTTGCAATGAGTGTTAATGTTCACCCACTTTGCTTGCTTTGTTTGTTTGTTGCTTTTTTTTTTTATCAACACCCTGCGAGTTAGTGATGCTGTTGCTGCTTTTGTCATTTTACTTGTATTTATAGTTGTTACTGTTCAGCCACTTTGCTTGTTTTTTAATCTGTTTTATTTTATCACCACTCTCTGAGTCAGTGATGATGTTGCTGATGCTGTTGTTGTTATTTTACTTGCAATGATAGCTGTTACTGTTCAGCCACTTTGCTTGTTTTGTTTGTTTGTTTGTTTGTTTTTTTTATCAATATCCTCTGAGTAAGTGATGCTGTTGCTGTTGTTGTTGTTATAGTTGCAATGAGTGTTTGTTAATGTTCCCCCCCTTGGCTTGTACTTCTGTTTTCTGTTTTGTTTTGTTTTTGTTTTTTTTGTTGTTTTTTTTCTCAACACTCTCTGAGTAAGTGATGCTGTTGCTGTAGTCGTTGTTATAGTTGCAATGAGTGTTTGTTAATGTTCACAAACTTGGCATGTTTATAATCTATTTTATTTTATCAACACTCTCTGAGTCAGTGATGCTGATGCTGTTGTTGTTATTATGCTTGCAATAAGTGTTGTTAATGTTCACCCACTCTGCTTGTTTTGTTTGTGCCTTTGTTTTTGTTTATCAACACCCTTTGAGTCACTGATGCTGTTGCTGTTGGTGTTATTATAGTTGCAATGAGTGTTAATGTTCACCCACTTTGCTTGCTTTATTTGTTTGTTGCTTTTTTTTTTATCAACACCCTGCGAGTTAGTGATGCTGTTGCTGCTTTTGTCATTTTACTTGTATTTATAGTTGTTACTGTTTAGCCACTTTGCTTGTTTTTTAATCTGTTTTATTTTATCACCACTCTCTGAGTCAGTGATGATGTTGCTGATGCTGTTGTTGTTATTTTACTTGCAATGATAGCTGTTACTGTTCAGCCACTTTGCTTGTTTTTTTTTTGTTTTTGTTTTGTTTGTTTGTTTGTTTGTTTTTTTATATATCCTCTGAGTTAGTGATGCTGTTGTTGTTATTATGCTTTCAATGAGAGCTGTTACTGTTCACCCACTTTGTTTGTTTATAATCTGTTTTATTTTATCAACACTCTCTGAGTCAGTGATGCTGATGCTGATGCTGTTGTTGTTATTATGCTTGCAGTGAGAGTTGTTACTGTTCACCCACTTTGCTTGCTTATTGTCTATTTTATTTTGTCAACACTCTCTGAGTCAGTGATGCTGATGCTGATGCTGTTGTTGTTATTATGCTTGCAATGAGAGTTGTTACTGTTCACCCAATTTGCTTGTTTTGTTTTTTTATTTGTTTTTTTGTTTGTTTTTGTTTTGCTTGTTTTTTTTTATCAATACCCTCTGAGTCAGTGATGCTGTTGCTGTTGTTGTTGTTGTTGTTATAGTTGCAATGAGTGTTTGTTAATGTTCCCCCACTTGGCTTGTACTTTTGTTTTCTTTTTTGTTATGTCAACACTCTCTGAGTCAGTGATGCTGATGCTGTTGTTATTATGCTTGCAATGAGAGTTGTTACTGTTGTAGTTATGTCTGTCATTTGTCCTTGTTAGCAAGTTCTATTTGCCCTCTCTTGCCTTTTTTCAACACAGTTTCTTTCTTTGAGTCATATGGTTGCGAGATCCTCTCAAACTCCATCTCTTTATTTATTTGTTTCTTTTTTTTTTTTTTTTTTCTCATTCTCCTTCTCATAATAGCAATCACTGCTGCCACCATGCATGTAATGCTAGTTGCTCTCATTCTTTTTCATTTGCTAGTGGAAACTTTGTTTCTTCTTGTTGCTCTCTTTTCTTTCTTTTTTCTCTTTTGCAGAGGATTCGAAAAAACACAGCTCTTCCCTGCAGTTGTAAACATTCCAGGATTCCAGGATGCAGGCAGAAGAAAAACACTCTCACTAACTGTCTTCTTTTTTTTAGCATAAACCGTTGCAAACAAACACCTGAACATGTCTTCTTCACAAGAAAACAACACTGTTGTTGCCCCTTCTCCGAACTCTAAAGCGAAAAAAAAGAAAAGAAGGCAGTCACAAGAACAGAGAGACTTAAAGCTCAAAAACAAAGTCAGGGCCGCATTAGTTGCAGCGTGTGGCTCCGTAAACAGGGTTGTACCTTTCTATGGTACCAAGAAGAGGTACGCTGTTAGCTGTCCGATGCCTTTGTGCAAACATTCCTCCACAAGCATTAAAAGACACTTGACTAAAAAAGATCATTCTTGGACTTTGGATGAAGCTTCCATCTTTTACTCTGCAATGGTCAGGAAGTTTCAGCATGCTCGTCTCGAACGCAAGTCCGGCTGTCCAAAACCTTACCCCTGTTTGCAATGTTGGAAGTATTACGACCGACTGGACATACACTTGAAAGAGACTCATTTCTACGATTCCAAGACGATCAAACAAAAGATTGCAGAGGCAAAGCGATACGACAACGACAAGCTCTATGTCCCTCAATTTATTCGACCTGCCTTCTTTGGTATTAAGCCAGTAGCTGAACAAGCGTCTGCATCAGGCTCTGCATCCTCTGCTCCTGGGCCTTCCTCCTCTTTTTCTTCTCCGGTTCTTTCCTCTGATCCTCTTTTAAGCTTGCCCTCATCAGTTGCTGGTTCGTCCGAGGCTCCTTCTGCAAACCACTGCACCTCTGTAGAAAACAAAGAGCTGAACACCGAATCCGTCCTAGACTCTGATTTTAATTCCTTAAAGCACTTGGTTTCCAACTCCTCCGTCTTGACAGAAGATAAGAGACTCTTGTTTCAGCTGGACAAAGATGCTTTTCACTTTTATTACCAGTCAGCAGATGAGCTCTTCAGAGATTTTGAAAAGTGGCTTGTGGTAGCCAACAACAACACTTTGTCACAAGCAAAGATCTACAAAAATGCAGTTGTTGAAATATTGACATGTTGTGACAGCACGCTGACGCTGCACCCGAACGCTCTCACCAATTCCAACGTTTTGGAGGATAGATACTTTTCCATGCACTTTAAAAACATTCAGCTCAATTCCAAGCTGAGTGAACTTGACCAAACAAAAGCCATGTCTTGTCACACGTTGTACAACCGCCTTGTCTACCTTTGTCTCCTGTTTCGTTTCAGTGAAGCCAGGAATGTCTATTTCGGACTTTCTCATGAGGCCATCCGACGTTTGCGCTGCAAGGTGGAGGAGTTACAAAAAGTGCTGAGGCCCTTTCGTTCTTTGAGGAGGAGCCTTGTGAAAAGCAAAAAATGCATCAACATCATCAATGTCAGTTTGCTGAACGAATATGGCAAGTCTGCATACGTAAGACAGTTAGTGGAATCGATTAGAAAGCCGTCTCTTACACCGACTAGAGACAATGCTGTGTCTCTACGAAACCATCTTCTGCTCTCTGTCACTGTAATTAACAGTTTAAGAAAATCTAACATTGCTCTTTTAAACATTAGAGACTACATGGCTGCTGAGAAGAGTGAGTGTGGATATTGCATTGTGCAAGAGCGCTACAAAACAGCATACAAGTACGGAGCCAAAAACATTCTAGTGCCGAACGACTTGAAAGTGTTGATCGATATTTATTTGCTGAGATACAGAGACCTTCTTGTCAACGACTCTCACTACATGGCTGCAGACACCAAGACTGTTTTGGAGTTGAGCGACTGCTACAGGCCCCTTTTTCCATCGATGAGACCCAACAAAGACGAATGTGTGACACTCGGTGCAACTAGAGTGCCTGTTTACCAGATGGGTTCCTCTGCTATCTCCTCTTGCCTGACGTCCTGCTTCAGAAAAAGCCAAGTAAACATTCCCATGAAGCGTCTTACTCCCACTTGCATTCGCGGTTCGATAGCCACTTACTTTGCCAACAACAGCAAAGAAGATCGCGAGCGGTTTGCTACACTCTACATGAAGCACAGCAGGAACACAATGGATAGCTTTTATGTGTCCCAGTGGAACGCTGCAGAGGAGTTGCGCTTTGCCCTGGGCATCGGACAGTCCTTCGGAGTCATAGAGTCTTTGACTGTTGAAAAGTCTGAGAGACCACCAAAGAAGGAGAAGGATGTGATGGACTGGCTCCAAACTAATGCAGAGGAGTACGGTTTTCATGAGGTTGAGGACATCTTTGAGGAAGATTTAGACTCCGGTTCTGACTCTGAAGAATGTGCTGCTACTTTCAGCTGTACCACAGTGGTTCCGTTTTCTCCAGCTGTAGAAAACAATGTTCCTTTAGAGGATAGCAACGACCATGCCGTAGATTTCTTGTGTGAACCTACCTCAACTCCTGTTTCGTCTGTTCCATCTGAACAAACAATCGCTGGTCCAGTTCTTGAACTATCCCCTGCTCTTGCACAACTAGTTCCTAACGAACAAGCTGTTTGTATGGATGTAGATCAGACTCTAGCTGTTCCTGTTGGCACAGCTTGTTCTCCTCTTGCATTAACATTATTTCCTGATGAACCGGATTTTATTGAACACCATGCAAAACTTTCTCCAGTTTACTTTAATGAGCAAGTGGTTGCCAAACCTGTTTCTGCTTCTCCTTCTCAGCAAGTCGCTTTCTGTCCTTCAAAAGAGGTCTTTTCTGTTCCTCTGACTCCTAGCCTTGTTGCTTTTCAGCAAACATTGGCCAAACCCAGTTTGTTTCTTTCATCTGATCCAGTTTCAGCTGTTCCTGTCCAACAGGCTGGTACTGTTCTTGCAAAGCAGCTCTCACCTTATGCTGTTCAATCTGTTGGTAGCCTATTTAGCCAAAGTCTTGCCTCTACATCCAGAGGTAAATTCTTTTTGATTTTTGATTTTTGATTTTTATGCAAATCTCAACACGCTTTCAAAAAATGAAAATGCCCAAATCAACTCCTTGCCCTATTGTTATTGTTAGAGCTGTAAAAAAAACAAAACAAAACAAAAAAACAACACAGAAGTGTGTATGTATTTGTTGCAGGACTAATTCTGTGATTGCTTAAATGTTTATACAAGTGAATGATACTAAAACTGATTATGTTTTAGAAGTAAAAGATCCAAGAAGAAAAAAAATCAAGTTGGAAATGCCATCTTTCACTCAAGAACTCATCGGTAATGTAAAACCTAATTTATACAAAGATATATAAACACAAACCTCTTCTTGCACAATTTCAGATGGTTAACTGTTAACAAAAACTAGCCATCATTGCTAAGTGCACTTTTAGAAAGTTGTGTCTACCCGATTTCTAATGATGAAGTTAGAAACATCACCGTTAGAAATCATGCACAGCTTGTTATCATCTCTAACACTTAGAAACTGTTGATGGTTTTTATGAATTAGAAAAATGAACATGGTTTTATTTTATTTCAGGATCAACTCAGCCAAGAACAAAGGAAAACAAAGCAGAAGTTAGCCAATGCCATTTAGGTAATCTTTCAAAAACCAGTTATTGCTATCAGTGCAAACAATAAGGTCAACAAAAAAAAAATAAATAAAAAAACAGAATAAATCTTGTCTTACTTCAGAACCAAATGAATATTTGATTTAATCACTTTGTGTTATGACTTGAGTTTGTAAAATTTTAGATGAAATAGTTGAAGAGCTGAATGCTTGCCCTGGCCACAACGAATGGTTCAACACCAGAAGTTTTCCACGATGTGCAGCTTTGGTGTTGGCATACATCTTGCAAGACGTGTTTACAGATGTAAGCTCAAGTTGCTCGTACAAAGATTACCTTGGCATCTTGGCAAATCATAGCAGTGACAAGCTCATTCATGTCTTGCAAAAGTACTCCTACCAAAGCCATATTAAAGACAAAATTAAAAACATGAAGCTAAAAATTCAAAAAGAGGGTAGTTTAGAAAAGTTTGTTCAATATGGCAATATCGTGAAACCATTTATGTAGTTTAGATAAGTTTGTTCAGTTTGGCAATAAAGATGGGCCTTTTGTGTAGTTTGTTTTATCTATGCTTTTGCAAATATTTTTATCTGTTTCGCTAAAGACATAATAAACAAGAAGTTCTGTTAAACTGTTCTCACATTTCTTATTTAAAGATAGTTCAAACTTTTTTTTATCTTTAAAAAAAAAAAAAAGAAGTCGTTTTGTTATTCTGTGAAAACTTTTAATAGAGTTGCATTTAGAATTACTTCTGATGTTTTTAAGAGTTTGTTAAAAAGCAAAATAATATTTCCTGTGATGTTAAACTGCATAAGTGAAATTTAAAAAAGGAAAACTGCTCCAACCATTTTTCGGAAAAAGAAATCAAAAAGTTCCTTATTTTAAAAGATCTAGACATCCATTTCTTCTTCAGCAAAATAGCGAGGCTTTTTTATGAACTCTTACTCTCTATTTTTTCATATCTTTACACAAAGGATTTTGTTTAGATCAATGTAAACATACATAGAAGTATATTATGTTTTTTTTTTTTTTTTTGTTTTTATGCAGTCTAACTTTTGTTTCACTTCTATTTTATTTTACGTTTATCTTGTATTTTATCATGCCTTATTGGTTTTTGCGTTTTGTGATGTCAAGCTGCGTAAGCTAAACTTAAAAGGGGAAAACTACGCTAACTTTTCTTTGAAAAAATATTCAAGAAGTACCTTAAACGAAAGAGAAAGCACACGAATCTTGCCATCCAATTCTTCTTCTGCAAAGTAGCGAGGCTTTTTATGTACTTTTGCTCTCTAATTTATCTCTATTTACGCAAAGGGTTTTATTTCAATGTAAACACGTATAAAAGAATACTTTGTTAAAAATAATGTTAAAGGAGTTGCGTAAAAAAAAACGTCTGAATAAAGTTTCTTTACAAAAAAAACAACTAAGAAACAAGCGCGCCTAAGAAAAACCAGATCGCGATTCACTAAGTCAAAAAACGAAAGAAACAAAGTTTAAAAGGTCTTTCTAGACAACAAATTCTATTTTTGGCAATGCAGTTTTTGTATTTATGCAACCTAACTTTTGTTTGACTTCTATTTTATTTTACGTTTACCTTGTATTTTATCTTGCCTTTTTGTGTTTTGTGATGTCAAGCTACATAATCTAAACTTAAAAGAAGGAAACTAGGCTAACTTTTCTAGTAGAATATTATGTTGTTGGTTTTGTATGCAGCCTAACTTTAGTTTCATCTATATTTTATTTTGCGTTTATCTTATATTTTATCTTGTCTTTTTGAGTTTTGTATTTTGTGATGTCAAGCTACATAATTTAAACTTAAAAGAAGAAAACTAGGCTAACTTTTCTTTGAAAAATTGTTCAAAAACTACCTTACACCGATAGAGATAGCTCACGAATTTAAAAAGTTGCATCTATTCATCTTCTTCTTCAGCAAAGTAAAGCTTTTTATGCACTTTTACTCTCTAACTTACCTATATTTGCGTAAAGGATTTTATTTAATTCAATTTAAACATAACTAGTAGAATATTATGTTGTTGGTTTTGTATGCAGCCTAACTTTAGTTTCATCTATATTTTATTTTGCGTTTATCTTATATTTTATCTTGTCTTTTTGAGTTTTATATTTTGTGATGTCAAGCTACATAAGCTAAACTTTAAAGAGGAAATTTACGCTAACCTGTCTTTGAAAAACTATTCAAAAACTACCTTTAACAAAGTAGCGAGGCTTTTTATGCGCTTTTACTCTCTAACATACCTATTTTTGCGCAAAGGATTTTATTTAATTCAATTTAAACATGCCTAGTAGATTATTATGTTGTTGGTTTTTTATGCAGCCTAACTTTAGCTACATCTATTTTTCATTTTACGTTTGTCTTATATTTTATTTTATCTTTTTGTGTTCTGTGATGTCAAGCTACATAAGCTAATGTTAAAAGAGGAAAGCTGCGCTAACCTTTCTTTGAAAAACTATTCGAAATCTATTTTTGAGATAATCTAGATTTAAAAGAGGAACACTACGCTAATTTTGCTTTGAAAAAACTCTCGAAAACTAACTTATTCGATAGAGATAGCACACAAATTTAAAAAATTGTATCTACTCATCCACTTCTTCTACAGCAAAGTACTGAGGCTTTTTATGCACTTTTATTCTCTAACATACCTATATTTGCGCAAAGGATTTTATTTAACTCAATGTAAACATACATAGAAGAGTATTGTTACCCGTTTGTTTTATGCAGCCTAACTTTAGTTTCATCTATACATTATATTGCGTTTACCTTATATTTTATCTTGCCTTTGTTAGTTTTGTGTTTTGTTATGTCAAGCTTCATAATCTAATCTTAAAAGGGGAAAACTGCGCTAACTTTTCTTTGAAAAAGTACTCAAAAAGGACCTAAATCGATATAGATAGCTCACAATTTTAAAAAGTTGCATATAGTCATCTTCTTCTTCAGCAAAGTATCGAGGCTTTTTATGGATTTTTACTCTAACTTTCCTATATTTGCGCAAAGGACATTATTTAATTCAACTTAAACATGCCTAGTAGATTATTATGTTGTTGGTTTTTTATGCAGTCTAAACTTTGTTACATCTATATTTTACGATTAACTTATATTTTATCTTGCCTTTTTGAGCTTTGTGTTCTGTGATGTCAAGCTACATAGTCTAAACATAAAAGAGGAAAACTACGCTAAACTTGCTTTGAAAAACTATTCAAAAACTACCTTTAACAAAGTAGCGAGGCTTTTCATGCACTTTTACTCTCTAACATACCTACATTTGCGCAAAGGATTTTATTTAATTCAATTTAAACATGCCTAGTAGATTATTATGTTGTTGGTTTTTTATGCAGCCTAACTTTAGTTTCATCTATATTATGTTTTAGGTTTATCATATATTTTATCTTTTCTTTTTGAGTTTTGAGTTTTGTGATGCCAAGCAACTTAAGCTAAACTTAAAAGTGGAATGCTACGCTAACCTTTCTTTGAAAATCTATTCATAAACTACCCTAGACAAAAGCTAGATTTAAAAGAGGAAAACTACACTATTTTTACTTTGAAAAAACTTTCGAAAACTACCTTAATCGATAGAGATAGCACACGATTTTAAAAAATTGCATATAGTCATCCACTACTTCTGCAGCAAAGTAGCGAGGCTCTTTATGCACTTTTTCTCACTAGTTTGCTTATATTTACGCAAAGGAATTCATTTAATTCAATCCAAACATATATAGAAGATTATTATGTTACGATTTTTTTTTTCTTTTATGCAGCCTAACATTTATTTCACCTACATTTTATTTTACGATTAACTTTTATATTACCTTTCCTTTTAGTGTTTTGTGTTTTGTGATGTCAAGCTACATAAGCCAAACTTTAAAGAGGAAAACTACGCTAAGCTTTCTTTGAAAAACTATTCAAAAACTACCTTAAACAAAGTAGCGAGGCTTTTTATGCACTTTTACTCTCTAACATACCTACATTTGTGCATAGGGTTTTATTAGATTCTAGTAGGTTATTACGTTGTTGTTTTTTTATGCAGTCTAACTTTAGCTTCATCTATATTTTATTTTACGTTTATCTTATATTTTATTTTGTCTTTTTGAATTTTGTGTTTTGTGATGTCAAGCTACATAAGCTAAACTTAAAAGAGGAAAGCTACGCTAACCTTTCTTTGAAAAGCTGTTCAAAAACTACCTTAGACATAATCTAGATTTAAAAGAGAAAGACTACGCTATTTTTGCTTTGAAAAATCTTTCGAAAACTACCTTAATCGATAGAGATAGCACAGGATTTTAAAAAGTTGTATCTAGTCATCCACTTCTTTCACAGCAAAGTAGCGAGGCTTTCTATGCGCTTTTACTCTCTAACATACCTATTTTTGCGCAAAGGATTTTATTTAATTCAATTTAAACATGCCTAGTAGATTATTATGTTGTTGGTTTTTTATGCTGCCTAACTTTAGCTACATCTATTTTTCATTTTACGTTTGTCTTATATTTTATTTTATCTTTTTGTGTTCTGTGATGTCAAGCTACATAAGCTAATGTTAAAAGAGGAAAGCTGCGCTAACCTTTCTTTGAAAAACTATTCGAAATCTATTTTTGAGATAATCTAGATTTAAAAGAGGAACACTACGCTAATTTTGCTTTGAAAAAACTCTCGAAAACTACCTTATTCAATAGAGATAGCACACAAATTTAAAAAATTGTATCTACTCATCCACTTCTTCTTTTTATGGATTTTTACTCTCTTATTTACCCAAATTTGCGCAAAGGACTTTACTTAATTCAACTTAAACATGTCTAGTAGATTATTAAGTTGTTTGTTTTTTATGCAGCCTAACTTTAGTTTCATTTATATTTTATTTTACGTTTATCTGATACTTTATCTTGTCTTTTTGTGTGTTGTTTTGTCAAGCTACATAAGCTAAACTTAAAAGTGGAAAAGTACGCTAACCTTTCTTTGAAAATCTATTCAAAAACTGCCTTAGACATAAGCTAGATTTAAAAGAGGAAGACTACGCTATTTATGCTTTTAAAAAACTTTCGAAAAATACCTTAATCCATTGAGGTAGTGCACGAATTTACAAAGTTGTATCTAGTCATCCACTTCTTCTATAGCAAAGTAGCGAGGCTTTTTATGCACTTTTGCGTTCTAATTTATCTCTGTTTACGCATATGGTTTTTGTTTATTTCTATGTAATGATATACAAAAGAGTATTTTGTTAAAGATTATGCTGCAGGAGCTGCGTAAAAAAACTCTGGCGACCTTTCCTTAAGAAAAAAGCAACTGAAAGACATGTGCGCCTTAGAAAATTCAAATCGCGATTCACCAAATTAAAAGACGAAAAGAACGACCTTTAAAAGCTCTCACTAGACATTTGTGTTTATGATAGGCAATGCAGTTTTTGATTTTATGCAGCCTAACATTTGTTTCATCTATATCTTATTTTACGTTTATCTTATACTTTATCTTGCCTTTTTGAGTTTAGTATTTTGTGATGTCATGCTAAATAAACTATACTTTGCTAATTTTTATTTGAAAAAATATTCAAAAACTACCTGAATTATAAGCTAGATCTAAAGGAGGAAAACTACGCTAACTTTTCTTTAAAAAAAATATTTAAAAACTACCTTAAACATAAGCTATATCCAAAAGAGGAAAACTATGCTAACTTTTCTTTAAAAAAATATTTAAAAACTACCTTAAACATAAGCTAGATCTAAAAGAGGAAAACTACGCTAACTTTTCTTTGAAAAAATACTCAAAAACTACCTTAAACATAAGCTAGATCTAAAAGAGGAAAACTACGCTAACTTTTCTTTGAAAAAATACTCAAAAACTACCTTAAACATAAGCTAGATCTAAAAGAGGAAAACTACGCTAACAATTCTTTGAAAAAATATTCGAAAACTACCTTTAAACATGATTTAGATTTAATAGATGAAAACTACGCTAACATTTCTTTGAAAAAACATTCAAAAACTACCTTTAAACATGATTTAAATTTAATAGATGAAAACTACGCTAACATTTCTTTGAAAAAACATTCAAAAACTACCTTTAAACATGATTTAAATTTAAAAAAGGAAAACTACGCTAACATTTCTTTGAAAAAATATTCAAAAAGTACCTTAATCGAAAGAGATAGCACACGAAATTAAAAAGTTGCATTTAGTCATCCGTTTCTTCTTCATCAAAGTAGCGAGGCGTTTATGCACTTTTTATTCTCTAAGTTATCTCTACTTACGCAAATGGCTTTTGTTTATTTCAATGTAAAACTTTTCAAAAGAGTATTTTGTTAAAGATTATGCTGCAGGGGCTGTGTAAGAAAACTCTGGTGACCTTTCTTTAAGAAAAAGCAACTAAAGTAGATGTGCGCCTAAGAAAATCCAAATTGCGATTCACTAAATTAAAAGACATATACAACAAACTTTAAAAGTGAAACTATTTTTACAAGCGTATTTGGTAAAGATGAAATGTTCTTATGACATTTTAACGTTACGAAAGGGATTTTCTTCTGTTCAAATATTTATTACAATTTAAAGTGTTAAATAATGTTACAGAAACGACCTAAAACGCCTGTTGTATTAATTTAAACGAACAAAATAGATAAAAAAAAAGAAAAACTATCATTAAAAAAAAAAAAGTAAAAAAAGAAAAGAAATAGAAGTTGAGGAAAAATAAAAATAAGAACTTCTAACAAAGAGCTCTTCTTTTTATTTTTCAGATTTTAGATGCTTAATTCCTTGAATGAAAAGTTGAACTGATGACTCACTACTAAGGTTGTTCCTAGCCTTCCGTTCTCAAACTAGGCCATTCTGAGAGGCTGTTTGATTAAGTACCGTTGATAGTAGTATCGCACGTAAGAGACTTCTAAAACTCTGATTATTATTAATTCCTGGAATGAAGAGATGACTTCATACTCACTAACGAGGTTGTTCTTAGCCATCCGTTCTTAAACTAAGCAAAACAGTGAAGTTGTTTGATTAAGTATCACAGTTTGCTGATTTGCACATGCACCATTGCCGAAACTGTGATGCTTGGTTCCTTGATTGGATTGAAGAAGCTCATCACCATGCATTTTACAAGCTGTCCGTTGTTATGTTTTGCAATTCAGTGGTTCTGTTTTGCAATTCATTTTCTGTTTGTTTAAGTATCATCGATGGTGGTGTCGTGCATGCAAACTTTCCGAAACTCTGATGCTTGTTTTTCTTGAATGGAGAGATGAGCTTATACTTTAGGTGACTTTTAAAACTGCAGTAATTAGTGCCTCGAATGGAAAAACGAACTCATTCATTACAGACCAAGGTTGTTCCTGGCCATCCGTTAACATATTAGGCAACAGTACAGCGAAGCTGTTTGTTTTACAAGCTTTTGTCGTTTCGAGAAATCACTACATTAAGCATTCGATGGTGATACACGACTGATGGCCAGGTTCTGATTTTCGAATGAAAAGAAGAGTCGCATCCGACCACCGGTCGGCTTTCGACGCAAAACAGCTGTACACACTCGTCCAACGATCCAGTGACTAACTGTTGCAACGAGAAAGTTAGCTTTATTTGTCGTGCAGATTGTCCGCTTTGACGTAAAATGCTAGAAATTTGCTGAACGCTCGGTTTGCGCCGCCCAAGAGTCATTCTGTTTCTGCGTTGCCAGCGTCTGTCGGCTAAATACAACTGTAGACTCCGCGCAAGCTTTTTCACCGCAAAAGTTGTACAGAGCCACACCGAAGGCTAAAATCGACTTTAAGGTCGAAGGTTAAAATCGACCCTAGAGGTTTGAAAACGACGTCACGAAATTTTCAAGACATCATCGAAGAAAATTACGGCGGCCAGATGCAACTCTTAGTACTAACTCTACTAATCTTAGTACGTTAAGCATTCCAGTCGAGAGATCAGACGTTTTTTCGTCACCTAAGAGACCGGCCGATGCGTTTGCGACGCTGCGGAAAGAAAGAAGATGGCAAACCACAGGGTTGTTACCGTAACAAACCTCCGTGAGTACCTCCATCTCGAGTGGCTTTTGAAGAAACGTTCGTTTTAAACTCAAAGGGATGGTTGTTAAAGCTCACAAACGCCTGGTTAACGATTTTCTAACGGCAGACACCGTGTTTACAATGGATACAGACCGATTAACTGAGCCCAAAGCGCAAGATCTATCAGAAAACTCCTCTAGGTCGATGCAACGAGACGACTAGACACGTGCGTCTAAAGGCATTTTACAATTGAAGGACGCCCCTCGTGGGCCCTTTAACCTTAACACTAAACTCCTGCTTGATATCCTCGTCCCCAGGTTTCCAAACCGTAACCCCAACCCCCTCTAATCCTAACCCCCTTACCCTCTAACTCTCCCCCCTCAAAAAAACAAAAAACATAAAAAAGCAAACAAAACGAAAAAAAAACTTGCTTCCCTCCTCACTTTTAGCTCTAGGATGCAACACCTTTTTGCCGCCCTCCGCTAGAAGGGAGTAGGGAGTAACGAAAGCTTGACATCAAAGTAGCGTTTCGTATGAGATTTGTTTGCCAAAATTTGAGCGTTTTTAAAAAAGCCAAGACTTCGTCAGAGGGGTTTCTTCTTTTCTCCTAAAGCTATCGATCGATTAAAAAGCTCAAAGCAAAGAAATTCAAAACAAAATACAAAAACGGGAAGTTTTAGTTTCTGCACCACAAGCCAAGCACTAGTTCAAACTGGAGATAATAAAAGGAAATCGAATGATCTCACTTCTCAAACCACTGAGCTGCCATTGGTCGGCAGTCTCTTGTTTGGAGACCATTGAGCTGCCATTGGTTGGCTGTTTAATCGTTGCGATTGGTCGGCAGTTTTATCGTTGGAGACCATTGAGAGATATAAAAGGAATTTTTTTTTTGAGCACAACATTAAACGTTAAATCGTTAGATGTTGTTATAAAGGCACCATTAGAATGCGATGTCCTCAAATATTTTCCTCGATATTTTAATAAGTAAACAAAAACAAAACTAAGTCTTGCAACTGGCGAAAACTTTCAATAAGCAAACAAAGCAACAACTTTCCTTTCGAGTTTTTTACATTTTAAACAAAAGACAAACAAAGAAAAAAAAAAAACAAACAAAAACAAAAACAAAAACAAAAAAACAAAACAAAAACAAAACAGAAAAGGGAGAATGAGTGAGTCGACTGATTTCGCTCAACTGTCTTAAACGAGAAGTCATAAACGTTTGCTTGTGCCAGCAAGTTGCAAATTAAGTTGTAAATGAACTGCACCGCAAAAGCTTAACCACAGTTTATTAAGCATATTAAGCCTTTGCTGACATGTTAAGACATTTTAAGCCTTTGCTATTATCATGAGGCTTTTGCTCCACGAGCCAAAAAAGTACGCTAGAGTTGACAAACTGCATCGCGGTCGAAAAGTGTAATTACGCCAACACTTTTATCCGTTTTAAGCATTTCGTTTTCGCACGAACAACAATTAAAGCAGCTCGTTGAGCTTAACGACGTTCGTATTTTTTTTCGAAGCCAAAACTTCGGCTATAAGTAGAATGAAGAGGCACTTCGAAAAACAACAAAGCTGTTCGCAGTCGATAGCAACGAGCGACAACATCTCTGCGAGTCTGGCATCAAGGTAAACAGTTTTTTTTTACATTTTCATTTGTAAGTGCCACTTTTGTGTACATTATGTATTCAAAAATTTCTTGCTGACGCTAGATTTTTCGTTTTCAATGAACAACAGTTGCAACCTCTAGTCGTTTGCTAAAACAGCTTGCTAGGACAACCAAATCAATCATATGTTGTGAAAATTTCTTTTTGTTCAACTGACTAAGGAAGATCGAGCGAACGCTTTTTTTTTTATAACTTGTTTGTATCATATTGCTATTAAGAAAACAGCGTTGTGTATACTAAACGTGACATAATTGGCAATTATCCGTAACTAAAAATAAGATAGAAATTACAAACTTGATACCATATTTTAATTACTCTAACAAAACTAGACGTCATCGCGTGAGAAAATAAATGTTCATAACACATAACCTATTTTTTTGTTTTTTTTTTCTTCTCTTTTTTCCTTTTAATCTCTTTTCTTTCGTCCAAAAAGCGTTTTGATTTTTGCCTCGCCACAAGCGATGAAATCGATAAAAAAACCTGCTCGGACATTCTCAATTCTCAACAACAAAAGCAATCAAAGTTCTAGCTCTCGAGCACGTGCGCCGACAGGTTGATGAAACCGTTCAAATATGCTCGATCGCTAGAATTTAAAGAAAGAAACAAGCCAGAAACAAACCAAAATAAAAAAAACAAAAACAAAAATGGACATCTTTAGAACGCTTAAATTTTATAAAATATTTTCCTCTGCGTTTTTAACCAGCTAAACTGTCGTAAAGTTTTTTCGGTGCAGTTCATTTAAAAAACTTAGTTTTCAACTTTTAAACGTTTTAGACTTCTCGTTTAAGGCAGTCGAAAGAAATGAGTCGACTCACTCTCTCTCTCCCTATTCGGTTTTGTTTTTGTTTATTTGTTTTTGTTTTTTCTTCGTTTGCCTTCGTTTGCCTTTGTTTGCTTTTGGAAAAGTTGTCGCCATGCGAGACTTAGTTTTTTTTTTTTTTTGCTCAAATTGAGCACAAGTGAGTTTCTAGTCTTGAAAGTGTGCAAAGTGTGGGCCAATCTGGTGGCTGGAGTGATGACACGTGAATGCTGGAAATTCCAGACTTTGAGCGGATTCAGCGTACATAGAAAGAAAATGTAGCATTCACGTGGGTCTCTCCTAAGCGTGCCATTGGTCGGTCTGCTGTCCTTAAGTACCCCCCTCCCCCCCCTCAACGTCACGTTTGCTCAACTTTCTCGGTCTTTGGCGCCCAGAGAAAGCTTGAGGAAGGATAAAAAATGGCGAGGTTTCGGTACTGCGTTTTCTGTTTTTCTTATTTGTTTTTGTTTGTTTGCTTGTTTGTTTGTTTGTTTGTTTGTTAATTTTTTTAATTTTTTTTTTTTTGTTTGTTTGTTTCGTTCGTTTGTTTGTTTGTTTGTTTCGTTTGCTTCGTTTGTTTTGTGATGTTTTGTTTTCCCTTCTTGATGGCACAAAACAGAAGCAAACAAGACTTTCGGTTATATTCGGTTATATTCGGTTCAATAAAAGTTTGTTGGTTTCTGCACAACAACAACAACAACCACAACAACAAAAGTCCCTCTGTCCCTCAAAAGCAGTTTCTCCTCTGTCCTAAAGAAGAGCCTCTTTGTAATCGATCTTGTCTGAATGCAGCTCTCCTTTTGCCTACAGGTTTTTATTCCAACCCTTTTGTTGTTGTTAGTGCCATGTTGTTGTTATTGTTATACTCTGTAAAAGCAGTTGTTGCTGTTGTACTTGTTTGTTGTTTCTAAAGACACTGTTGTTGCTGCTGTTAGCGCTGTTAGTAATCACCCACTTGGCTTGTATTTTTGTTTCTTGTTTTTGTTTTTTGTTTTATTTATAAACACTCTCTGAGTAAGTGATGCTGTTGCTGTTGTTGTTGTTACAGTTGCAATGAGTGTTTGTTAATGTTCCCCCACTTGGCTTGTACTTTTGTTTTCTGTTTTGTTTTGTTTTTTTTTTGTTTTTGTTTTTTTTTTCTCAACACTCTCTGAGTAAGTGATGCTGTTGCTGTAGTCGTTGTTATAGTTGCAATGAGTGTTTGTTAATGTTCACCAACTTGGCTTGTTTATAATCTATTTTATTTTATCAACACTCTCTGAGTCAGTGATGGTGTTGCTGTTGCTGTTGTCGTTATTATGCTTGCAATGGGAGTTGTTACTGTTCACCCACTTTGCTTGTTTTGTTTTTATTTCTTTATTTTATCAACACCCTTTGAGCCAGTGATGCTGTTGCTGTTGTTGTTGTTATAGTTGCAATGAGTGTTGTTAATGTTCACCCACTTTGCTTGTGTTTTTGTTTTTGTTTATCAACACCCTTTGTGTCAGTGATGCTGTTGCTGTTGTTCTTATTACAGTTGCAATGAGTGTTTGTTAATGTTCACCAACTTGGCTTGTTTATAATCTATTTTGTTTTATCAACACTCTCTGAGTCAGTGATGCTGATGCTGTTGTTGTTATTGTGCTTGCAATAAGTGTTGCTAATGTTCACCCACTTTGCTTGTTTTGTTTGTGCTTTTGTTTTTGTTTATCAACACCCTTTGAGTCACTGATGCTGTTGCTGTTGGTGTTATTATAGTTGCAATGAGTGTTAATGTTCACCCACTTTGCTTGCTTTGTTTGTTTGTTGCTTTTTTTTTTTATCAACACCCTGCGAGTTAGTGATGCTGTTGCTGCTTTTGTCATTTTACTTGTATTTATAGTTGTTACTGTTCAGCCACTTTGCTTGTTTTTTAATCTGTTTTATTTTATCACCACTCTCTGAGTCAGTGATGATGTTGCTGATGCTGTTGTTGTTATTTTACTTGCAATGATAGCTGTTACTGTTCAGCCACTTTGCTTGTTTTGTTTGTTTGTTTGTTTGTTTTTTTTATCAATATCCTCTGAGTAAGTGATGCTGTTGCTGTTGTTGTTGTTATAGTTGCAATGAGTGTTTGTTAATGTTCCCCCCCTTGGCTTGTACTTCTGTTTTCTGTTTTGTTTTGTTTTTGTTTTTTTTGTTGTTTTTTTTCTCAACACTCTCTGAGTAAGTGATGCTGTTGCTGTAGTCGTTGTTATAGTTGCAATGAGTGTTTGTTAATGTTCACAAACTTGGCATGTTTATAATCTATTTTATTTTATCAACACTCTCTGAGTCAGTGATGCTGATGCTGTTGTTGTTATTATGCTTGCAATAAGTGTTGTTAATGTTCACCCACTCTGCTTGTTTTGTTTGTGCCTTTGTTTTTGTTTATCAACACCCTTTGAGTCACTGATGCTGTTGCTGTTGGTGTTATTATAGTTGCAATGAGTGTTAATGTTCACCCACTTTGCTTGCTTTATTTGTTTGTTGCTTTTTTTTTTATCAACACCCTGCGAGTTAGTGATGCTGTTGCTGCTTTTGTCATTTTACTTGTATTTATAGTTGTTACTGTTTAGCCACTTTGCTTGTTTTTTAATCTGTTTTATTTTATCACCACTCTCTGAGTCAGTGATGATGTTGCTGATGCTGTTGTTGTTATTTTACTTGCAATGATAGCTGTTACTGTTCAGCCACTTTGCTTGTTTTTTTTTTGTTTTTGTTTTGTTTGTTTGTTTGTTTGTTTTTTTATATATCCTCTGAGTTAGTGATGCTGTTGTTGTTATTATGCTTTCAATGAGAGCTGTTACTGTTCACCCACTTTGTTTGTTTATAATCTGTTTTATTTTATCAACACTCTCTGAGTCAGTGATGCTGATGCTGATGCTGTTGTTGTTATTATGCTTGCAGTGAGAGTTGTTACTGTTCACCCACTTTGCTTGCTTATTGTCTATTTTATTTTGTCAACACTCTCTGAGTCAGTGATGCTGATGCTGATGCTGTTGTTGTTATTATGCTTGCAATGAGAGTTGTTACTGTTCACCCAATTTGCTTGTTTTGTTTTTTTATTTGTTTTTTTGTTTGTTTTTGTTTTGCTTGTTTTTTTTTATCAATACCCTCTGAGTCAGTGATGCTGTTGCTGTTGTTGTTGTTGTTGTTATAGTTGCAATGAGTGTTTGTTAATGTTCCCCCACTTGGCTTGTACTTTTGTTTTCTTTTTTGTTATGTCAACACTCTCTGAGTCAGTGATGCTGATGCTGTTGTTATTATGCTTGCAATGAGAGTTGTTACTGTTGTAGTTATGTCTGTCATTTGTCCTTGTTAGCAAGTTCTATTTGCCCTCTCTTGCCTTTTTTCAACACAGTTTCTTTCTTTGAGTCATATGGTTGCGAGATCCTCTCAAACTCCATCTCTTTATTTATTTGTTTCTTTTTTTTTTTTTTTTTTCTCATTCTCCTTCTCATAATAGCAATCACTGCTGCCACCATGCATGTAATGCTAGTTGCTCTCATTCTTTTTCATTTGCTAGTGGAAACTTTGTTTCTTCTTGTTGCTCTCTTTTCTTTCTTTTTTCTCTTTTGCAGAGGATTCGAAAAAACACAGCTCTTCCCTGCAGTTGTAAACATTCCAGGATTCCAGGATGCAGGCAGAAGAAAAACACTCTCACTAACTGTCTTCTTTTTTTTAGCATAAACCGTTGCAAACAAACACCTGAACATGTCTTCTTCACAAGAAAACAACACTGTTGTTGCCCCTTCTCCGAACTCTAAAGCGAAAAAAAAGAAAAGAAGGCAGTCACAAGAACAGAGAGACTTAAAGCTCAAAAACAAAGTCAGGGCCGCATTAGTTGCAGCGTGTGGCTCCGTAAACAGGGTTGTACCTTTCTATGGTACCAAGAAGAGGTACGCTGTTAGCTGTCCGATGCCTTTGTGCAAACATTCCTCCACAAGCATTAAAAGACACTTGACTAAAAAAGATCATTCTTGGACTTTGGATGAAGCTTCCATCTTTTACTCTGCAATGGTCAGGAAGTTTCAGCATGCTCGTCTCGAACGCAAGTCCGGCTGTCCAAAACCTTACCCCTGTTTGCAATGTTGGAAGTATTACGACCGACTGGACATACACTTGAAAGAGACTCATTTCTACGATTCCAAGACGATCAAACAAAAGATTGCAGAGGCAAAGCGATACGACAACGACAAGCTCTATGTCCCTCAATTTATTCGACCTGCCTTCTTTGGTATTAAGCCAGTAGCTGAACAAGCGTCTGCATCAGGCTCTGCATCCTCTGCTCCTGGGCCTTCCTCCTCTTTTTCTTCTCCGGTTCTTTCCTCTGATCCTCTTTTAAGCTTGCCCTCATCAGTTGCTGGTTCGTCCGAGGCTCCTTCTGCAAACCACTGCACCTCTGTAGAAAACAAAGAGCTGAACACCGAATCCGTCCTAGACTCTGATTTTAATTCCTTAAAGCACTTGGTTTCCAACTCCTCCGTCTTGACAGAAGATAAGAGACTCTTGTTTCAGCTGGACAAAGATGCTTTTCACTTTTATTACCAGTCAGCAGATGAGCTCTTCAGAGATTTTGAAAAGTGGCTTGTGGTAGCCAACAACAACACTTTGTCACAAGCAAAGATCTACAAAAATGCAGTTGTTGAAATATTGACATGTTGTGACAGCACGCTGACGCTGCACCCGAACGCTCTCACCAATTCCAACGTTTTGGAGGATAGATACTTTTCCATGCACTTTAAAAACATTCAGCTCAATTCCAAGCTGAGTGAACTTGACCAAACAAAAGCCATGTCTTGTCACACGTTGTACAACCGCCTTGTCTACCTTTGTCTCCTGTTTCGTTTCAGTGAAGCCAGGAATGTCTATTTCGGACTTTCTCATGAGGCCATCCGACGTTTGCGCTGCAAGGTGGAGGAGTTACAAAAAGTGCTGAGGCCCTTTCGTTCTTTGAGGAGGAGCCTTGTGAAAAGCAAAAAATGCATCAACATCATCAATGTCAGTTTGCTGAACGAATATGGCAAGTCTGCATACGTAAGACAGTTAGTGGAATCGATTAGAAAGCCGTCTCTTACACCGACTAGAGACAATGCTGTGTCTCTACGAAACCATCTTCTGCTCTCTGTCACTGTAATTAACAGTTTAAGAAAATCTAACATTGCTCTTTTAAACATTAGAGACTACATGGCTGCTGAGAAGAGTGAGTGTGGATATTGCATTGTGCAAGAGCGCTACAAAACAGCATACAAGTACGGAGCCAAAAACATTCTAGTGCCGAACGACTTGAAAGTGTTGATCGATATTTATTTGCTGAGATACAGAGACCTTCTTGTCAACGACTCTCACTACATGGCTGCAGACACCAAGACTGTTTTGGAGTTGAGCGACTGCTACAGGCCCCTTTTTCCATCGATGAGACCCAACAAAGAAGAATGTGTGACACTCGGTGCAACTAGAGTGCCTGTTTACCAGATGGGTTCCTCTGCTATCTCCTCTTGCCTGACGTCCTGCTTCAGAAAAAGCCAAGTAAACATTCCCATGAAGCGTCTTACTCCCACTTGCATTCGCGGTTCGATAGCCACTTACTTTGCCAACAACAGCAAAGAAGATCGCGAGCGGTTTGCTACACTCTACATGAAGCACAGCAGGAACACAATGGATAGCTTTTATGTGTCCCAGTGGAACGCTGCAGAGGAGTTGCGCTTTGCCCTGGGCATCGGACAGTCCTTCGGAGTCATAGAGTCTTTGACTGTTGAAAAGTCTGAGAGACCACCAAAGAAGGAGAAGGATGTGATGGACTGGCTCCAAACTAATGCAGAGGAGTACGGTTTTCATGAGGTTGAGGACATCTTTGAGGAAGATTTAGACTCCGGTTCTGACTCTGAAGAATGTGCTGCTACTTTCAGCTGTACCACAGTGGTTCCGTTTTCTCCAGCTGTAGAAAACAATGTTCCTTTAGAGGATAGCAACGACCATGCCGTAGATTTCTTGTGTGAACCTACCTCAACTCCTGTTTCGTCTGTTCCATCTGAACAAACAATCGCTGGTCCAGTTCTTGAACTATCCCCTGCTCTTGCACAACTAGTTCCTAACGAACAAGCTGTTTGTATGGATGTAGATCAGACTCTAGCTGTTCCTGTTGGCACAGCTTGTTCTCCTCTTGCATTAACATTATTTCCTGATGAACCGGATTTTATTGAACACCATGCAAAACTTTCTCCAGTTTACTTTAATGAGCAAGTGGTTGCCAAACCTGTTTCTGCTTCTCCTTCTCAGCAAGTCGCTTTCTGTCCTTCAAAAGAGGTCTTTTCTGTTCCTCTGACTCCTAGCCTTGTTGCTTTTCAGCAAACATTGGCCAAACCCAGTTTGTTTCTTTCATCTGATCCAGTTTCAGCTGTTCCTGTCCAACAGGCTGGTACTGTTCTTGCAAAGCAGCTCTCACCTTATGCTGTTCAATCTGTTGGTAGCCTATTTAGCCAAAGTCTTGCCTCTACATCCAGAGGTAAATTCTTTTTGATTTTTGATTTTTGATTTTTATGCAAATCTCAACACGCTTTCAAAAAATGAAAATGCCCAAATCAACTCCTTGCCCTATTGTTATTGTTAGAGCTGTAAAAAAAACAAAACAAAACAAAAAAACAACACAGAAGTGTGTATGTATTTGTTGCAGGACTAATTCTGTGATTGCTTAAATGTTTATACAAGTGAATGATACTAAAACTGATTATGTTTTAGAAGTAAAAGATCCAAGAAGAAAAAAAATCAAGTTGGAAATGCCATCTTTCACTCAAGAACTCATCGGTAATGTAAAACCTAATTTATACAAAGATATATAAACACAAACCTCTTCTTGCACAATTTCAGATGGTTAACTGTTAACAAAAACTAGCCATCATTGCTAAGTGCACTTTTAGAAAGTTGTGTCTACCCGATTTCTAATGATGAAGTTAGAAACATCACCGTTAGAAATCATGCACAGCTTGTTATCATCTCTAACACTTAGAAACTGTTGATGGTTTTTATGAATTAGAAAAATGAACATGGTTTTATTTTATTTCAGGATCAACTCAGCCAAGAACAAAGGAAAACAAAGCAGAAGTTAGCCAATGCCATTTAGGTAATCTTTCAAAAACCAGTTATTGCTATCAGTGCAAACAATAAGGTCAACAAAAAAAAAATAAATAAAAAAACAGAATAAATCTTGTCTTACTTCAGAACCAAATGAATATTTGATTTAATCACTTTGTGTTATGACTTGAGTTTGTAAAATTTTAGATGAAATAGTTGAAGAGCTGAATGCTTGCCCTGGCCACAACGAATGGTTCAACACCAGAAGTTTTCCACGATGTGCAGCTTTGGTGTTGGCATACATCTTGCAAGACGTGTTTACAGATGTAAGCTCAAGTTGCTCGTACAAAGATTACCTTGGCATCTTGGCAAATCATAGCAGTGACAAGCTCATTCATGTCTTGCAAAAGTACTCCTACCAAAGCCATATTAAAGACAAAATTAAAAACATGAAGCTAAAAATTCAAAAAGAGGGTAGTTTAGAAAAGTTTGTTCAATATGGCAATATCGTGAAACCATTTATGTAGTTTAGATAAGTTTGTTCAGTTTGGCAATAAAGATGGGCCTTTTGTGTAGTTTGTTTTATCTATGCTTTTGCAAATATTTTTATCTGTTTCGCTAAAGACATAATAAACAAGAAGTTCTGTTAAACTGTTCTCACATTTCTTATTTAAAGATAGTTCAAACTTTTTTTTATCTTTAAAAAAAAAAAAAAGAAGTCGTTTTGTTATTCTGTGAAAACTTTTAATAGAGTTGCATTTAGAATTACTTCTGATGTTTTTAAGAGTTTGTTAAAAAGCAAAATAATATTTCCTGTGATGTTAAACTGCATAAGTGAAATTTAAAAAAGGAAAACTGCTCCAACCATTTTTCGGAAAAAGAAATCAAAAAGTTCCTTATTTTAAAAGATCTAGACATCCATTTCTTCTTCAGCAAAATAGCGAGGCTTTTTTATGAACTCTTACTCTCTATTTTTTCATATCTTTACACAAAGGATTTTGTTTAGATCAATGTAAACATACATAGAAGTATATTATGTTTTTTTTTTTTTTTTTGTTTTTATGCAGTCTAACTTTTGTTTCACTTCTATTTTATTTTACGTTTATCTTGTATTTTATCATGCCTTATTGGTTTTTGCGTTTTGTGATGTCAAGCTGCGTAAGCTAAACTTAAAAGGGGAAAACTACGCTAACTTTTCTTTGAAAAAATATTCAAGAAGTACCTTAAACGAAAGAGAAAGCACACGAATCTTGCCATCCAATTCTTCTTCTGCAAAGTAGCGAGGCTTTTTATGTACTTTTGCTCTCTAATTTATCTCTATTTACGCAAAGGGTTTTATTTCAATGTAAACACGTATAAAAGAATACTTTGTTAAAAATAATGTTAAAGGAGTTGCGTAAAAAAAACGTCTGAATAAAGTTTCTTTACAAAAAAAACAACTAAGAAACAAGCGCGCCTAAGAAAAACCAGATCGCGATTCACTAAGTCAAAAACGAAAGAAACAAAGTTTAAAAGGGTCTTTCTAGACAACAATTCTATTTTTGGCAATGCAGTTTTTGTATTTATGCAACCTAACTTTTGTTTGACTTCTATTTTATTTTACGTTTACCTTGTATTTTATCTTGCCTTTTTGTGTTTGTGATGTCAAGCTACATAATCTAAACTTAAAAGAAGGAAACTAGGCTAACTTTTTCTAGTAGAATAGTATTGTTGTTGGTTTTGTATGCAGCCTAACTTTAGTTTCATCTATATTTTATTTTGCGTTTATCTTATATTTTATCTTGTCTTTTTTGAGTTTTGTATTTTGTGATGTCAAGCTACATAATTTAAACTTAAAAGAAGAAAACTAGGCTAACTTTTCTTGAAAAATTGTTCAAAAACTACCTTACACCGATAGAGATAGCTCACGAATTTAAAAAGTTGCATCTATTCATCTTCTTCTTCAGCAAAGTAAAGCTTTTTATGCACTTTACTCTCTAACTTACCTATATTTGCGTAAAGGATTTTATTTAATTCAATTTAAACATAACTAGTAGAATATTATGTGTTGGTTTTGTATGCAGCCTAACTTTAGTTTCATCATTTATTTTATTTTGCGTTTATCTTATATTTTATCTTGTCTTTTTGAGTTTTATATTTTGTGATGTCAAGCTACATAAGCTAAACTTTAAAGAGGAAATTTACGCTAACCTGTCTTTGAAAAACTATTCAAAAACTACCTTTAACAAAGTAGCGAGGCTTTTATGCGCTTTTACTCTCTAACATACCTATTTTTGCGCAAAGGATTTTATTTAATTCAATTTAAACATGCCTAGTAGATTATTATGTTGTTGGTTTTTATGCAGCCTAACTTTAGCTACATCTATTTTTCATTTTACGTTTGTCTTATATTTTATTTTATCCTTTTTGTGTTCTGTGATGTCAAGCTACATAAGCTAATGTTAAAGAGGAAAGCTGCGCTAACCTTTCTTTGAAAAACTATTCGAAATCTATTTTTGAGATAATCTAGATTAAAAGAGGAACACTACGCTAATTTTGCTTTGAAAAAACTCTCGAAAACTAACTTATTCGATAGAGATAGCACACAAATTTAAAAAATTGTATCTACTCATCCACTCTTCTACAGCAAAGTACTGAGGCTTTTTATGCACTTTTATTCTCTAACATACCTATATTTGCGCAAAGGATTTTATTTAACTCAATGTAAACATACATAGAAGAGTATTGTTACCCGTTTGTTTTATGCAGCCTAACTTTAGTTTCATCTATACATTATATTGCGTTTACCTTATATTTATCTTGCCTTTGTTAGTTTTGTGTTTTGTTATGTCAAGCTTCATAATCTAATCTTAAAAGGGAAAACTGCGCTAACTTTTCTTTGAAAAAGTACTCAAAAAGGACCTAAATCGATATAGATAGCTCACAATTTTAAAAAGTATATAGTCATCTTCTTCTTCAGCAAAGTATCGAGGCTTTTTATGGATTTTTACTCTAACTTTCCTATATTTGCGCAAAGGACATTATTTAATTCAACTTAAACATGCCTAGTAGATTATTATGTTGTTGGTTTTTTATGCAGTCTAAACTTTGTTACATCTATATTTTACGATTAACTTATATTTTATCTTGCCTTTTTGAGCTTTGTGTTCTGTGATGTCAAGCTACATAGTCTAAACATAAAAGAGGAAAACTACGCTAAACTTGCTTTGAAAAACTATTCAAAAACTACCTTTAACAAAGTAGCGAGGCTTTTCATGCACTTTTACTCTCTAACATACCTACATTTGCGCAAAGGATTTTATTTAATTCAATTTAAACATGCCTAGTAGATTATTATGTTGTTGGTTTTTTATGCAGCCTAACTTTAGTTTCATCTATATTATGTTTTAGGTTTATCATATATTTTATCTTTTCTTTTTGAGTTTTGAGTTTTGTGATGCCAAGCAACTTAAGCTAAACTTAAAAGTGGAATGCTACGCTAACCTTTCTTTGAAAATCTATTCATAAACTACCCTAGACAAAAGCTAGATTTAAAAGAGGAAAACTACACTATTTTTACTTTGAAAAAACTTTCGAAAACTACCTTAATCGATAGAGATAGCACACGATTTTAAAAAATTGCATATAGTCATCCACTACTTCTGCAGCAAAGTAGCGAGGCTCTTTATGCACTTTTTCTCACTAGTTTGCTTATATTTACGCAAAGGAATTCATTTAATTCAATCCAAACATATATAGAAGATTATTATGTTACGATTTTTTTTTTCTTTTATGCAGCCTAACATTTATTTCACCTACATTTTATTTTACGATTAACTTTTATATTACCTTTCCTTTTAGTGTTTTGTGTTTTGTGATGTCAAGCTACATAAGCCAAACTTTAAAGAGGAAAACTACGCTAAGCTTTCTTTGAAAAACTATTCAAAAACTACCTTAAACAAAGTAGCGAGGCTTTTTATGCACTTTTACTCTCTAACATACCTACATTTGTGCATAGGGTTTTATTAGATTCTAGTAGGTTTATTACGTTGTTGTTTTTTTATGCAGTCTAACTTTAGCTTCATCTATATTTTATTTTACGTTTATCTTATATTTTTTTTGTCTTTTTGAATTTTGTGTTTTGTGATGTCAAGCTACATAAGCTAAACTTAAAAGAGGAAAGCTACGCTAACCTTTCTTTGAAAAGCTGTTCAAAAACTACCTTAGACATAATCTAGATTTAAAAGAGAAAGACTACGCTATTTTTGCTTTGAAAAATCTTTCGAAAACTACCTTAATCGATAGAGATAGCACAGGATTTTAAAAAGTTGTATCTAGTCATCCACTTCTTTCACAGCAAAGTAGCGAGGCTTTCTATGCGCTTTTACTCTCTAACATACCTATTTTTGCGCAAAGGATTTTATTTAATTCAATTTAAACATGCCTAGTAGATTATTATGTTGTTGGTTTTTTATGCTGCCTAACTTTAGCTACATCTATTTTTCATTTTACGTTTGTCTTATATTTTATTTTATCTTTTTGTGTTCTGTGATGTCAAGCTACATAAGCTAATGTTAAAAGAGGAAAGCTGCGCTAACCTTTCTTTGAAAAACTATTCGAAATCTATTTTTGAGATAATCTAGATTTAAAAGAGGAACACTACGCTAATTTTGCTTTGAAAAAACTCTCGAAAACTACCTTATTCAATAGAGATAGCACACAAATTTAAAAAATTGTATCTACTCATCCACTTCTTCTTTTTATGGATTTTTACTCTCTTATTTACCCAAATTTGCGCAAAGGACTTTACTTAATTCAACTTAAACATGTCTAGTAGATTATTAAGTTGTTTGTTTTTTATGCAGCCTAACTTTAGTTTCATTTATATTTTATTTTACGTTTATCTGATACTTTATCTTGTCTTTTTGTGTGTTGTTTTGTCAAGCTACATAAGCTAAACTTAAAAGTGGAAAAGTACGCTAACCTTTCTTTGAAAATCTATTCAAAAACTGCCTTAGACATAAGCTAGATTTAAAAGAGGAAGACTACGCTATTTATGCTTTTAAAAAACTTTCGAAAAATACCTTAATCCATTGAGGTAGTGCACGAATTTACAGTCATCCACTTCTTCTATAGCAAAGTAGCGAGGCTTTTTATGCACTTTTGCGTTCTAATTTATCTCTGTTTACGCATATGGTTTTTGTTTATTTCTATGTAATGATATACAAAAGAGTATTTTGTTAAAGATTATGCTGCAGGAGCTGCGTAAAAAAACTCTGGCGACCTTTCCTTAAGAAAAAAGCAACTGAAAGACATGTGCGCCTTAGAAAATTCAAATCGCGATTCACCAAATTAAAAGACGAAAAGAACGAACTTTAAAAGCTCTCACTAGACATTTGTGTTTATGATAGGCAATGCAGTTTTTGATTTTATGCAGCCTAACATTTGTTTCATCTATATCTTATTTTACGTTTATCTTATACTTTATCTTGCCTTTTTGAGTTTAGTATTTTGTGATGTCATGCTAAATAAACTATACTTTGCTAATTTTTATTTGAAAAAATATTCAAAAACTACCTGAATTATAAGCTAGATCTAAAGGAGGAAAACTACGCTAACTTTTCTTTAAAAAAAATATTTAAAAACTACCTTAAACATAAGCTATATCCAAAAGAGGAAAACTATGCTAACTTTTCTTTAAAAAAATATTTAAAAACTACCTTAAACATAAGCTAGATCTAAAAGAGGAAAACTACGCTAACTTTTCTTTGAAAAAATACTCAAAAACTACCTTAAACATAAGCTAGATCTAAAAGAGGAAAACTACGCTAACTTTTCTTTGAAAAAATACTCAAAAACTACCTTAAACATAAGCTAGATCTAAAAGAGGAAAACTACGCTAACAATTCTTTGAAAAAATATTCGAAAACTACCTTTAAACATGATTTAGATTTAATAGATGAAAACTACGCTAACATTTCTTTGAAAAAACATTCAAAACTACCTTTAAACATGATTTAAATTTAATAGATGAAAACTACGCTAACATTTCTTTGAAAAAACATTCAAAAACTACCTTTAAACATGATTTAAATTTAAAAAAGGAAAACTACGCTAACATTTCTTTGAAAAAATATTCAAAAAGTACCTTAATCGAAAGAGATAGCACACGAAATTAAAAAGTTGCATTTAGTCATCCGTTTCTTCTTCATCAAAGTAGCGAGGCGTTTATGCACTTTTTATTCTCTAAGTTATCTCTACTTACGCAAATGGCTTTTGTTTATTTCAATGTAAAACTTTTCAAAAGAGTATTTTGTTAAAGATTATGCTGCAGGGGCTGTGTAAGAAAACTCTGGTGACCTTTCTTTAAGAAAAAGCAACTAAAGTAGATGTGCGCCTAAGAAAATCCAAATTGCGATTCACTAAATTAAAAGACATATACAACAAACTTTAAAAGTGAAACTATTTTTACAAGCGTATTTGGTAAAGATGAAATGTTCTTATGACATTTTAACGTTACGAAAGGGATTTTCTTCTGTTCAAATATTTATTACAATTTAAAGTGTTAAATAATGTTACAGAAACGACCTAAAACGCCTGTTGTATTAATTTAAACGAACAAAATAGATAAAAAAAAAGAAAAACTATCATTAAAAAAAAAAAAGTAAAAAAAGAAAAGAAATAGAAGTTGAGGAAAAATAAAAATAAGAACTTCTAACAAAGAGCTCTTCTTTTTATTTTTCAGATTTTAGATGCTTAATTCCTTGAATGAAAAGTTGAACTGATGACTCACTACTAAGGTTGTTCCTAGCCTTCCGTTCTCAAACTAGGCCATTCTGAGAGGCTGTTTGATTAAGTACCGTTGATAGTAGTATCGCACGTAAGAGACTTCTAAAACTCTGATTATTAATTCCTGGAATGAAGAGATGACTTCATACTCACTAACGAGGTTGTTCTTAGCCATCCGTTCTTAAACTAAGCAAAACAGTGAAGTTGTTTGATTAAGTATCACAGTTTGCTGATTTGCACATGCACCATTGCCGAAACTGTGATGCTTGGTTCCTTGATTGGATTGAAGAAGCTCATCACCATGCATTTTACAAGCTGTCCGTTGTTATGTTTTGCAATTCAGTGGTTCTGTTTTGCAATTCATTTTCTGTTTGTTTAAGTATCATCGATGGTGGTGTCCGTGCATGCAAACTTTCCGAAACTCTGATGCTTGTTTTTCTTGAATGGAGAGATGAGCTTATACTTTAGGTGACTTTTAAAACTGCAGTAATTAGTGCCTCGAATGGAAAAACGAACTCATTCATTACAGACCAAGGTTGTTCCTGGCCATCCGTTAACATATTAGGCAACAGTACAGCGAAGCTGTTTGTTTTACAAGCTTTTGTCGTTTCGAGAAATCACTACATTAAGCATTCGATGGTGATACACGACTGATGGCCAGGTTCTGATTTTCGAATGAAAAGAAGAGTCGCATCCGACCACCGGTCGGCTTTCGACGCAAAACAGCTGTACACACTCGTCCAACGATCCAGTGACTAACTGTTGCAACGAGAAAGTTAGCTTTATTTGTCGTGCAGATTGTCCGCTTTGACGTAAAATGCTAGAAATTTGCTGAACGCTCGGTTTGCGCCGCCCAAGAGTCATTCTGTTTCTGCGTTGCCAGCGTCTGTCGGCTAAATACAACTGTAGACTCCGCGCAAGCTTTTTCACCGCAAAAGTTGTACAGAGCCACACCGAAGGCTAAAATCGACTTTAAGGTCGAAGGTTAAAATCGACCCTAGAGGTTTGAAAACGACGTCACGAAATTTTCAAGACATCATCGAAGAAAAATTACGGCGGCCAGATGCAACTCTTAGTACTAACTTTTACTAATCTTAGTACGTTAAGCATTCCAGTCGAGAGATCAGACGTTTTTTCGTCACCTAAGAGACCGGCCGATGCGTTTGCGACGCTGCGGAAAGAAAGAAGATGGCAAACCACAGGGTTGTTACCGTAACAAACCTCCGTGAGTACCTCCATCTCGAGTGGCTTTTGAAGAAACGTTCGTTTTAAACTCAAAGGGATGGTTGTTAAAGCTCACAAACGCCTGGTTAACGATTTTCTAACGGCAGACACCGTGTTTACAATGGATACAGACCGATTAACTGAGCCCAAAGCGCAAGATCTATCAGAAAACTCCTCTAGGTCGATGCAACGAGACGACTAGACACGTGCGTCTAAAGGCATTTTACAATTGAAGGACGCCCCTCGTGGGCCCTTTAACCTTAACACTAAACTCCTGCTTGATATCCTCGTCCCCCAGGTTTCCAAACCGTAACCCCAACCCCCTCTAATCCTAACCCCCTTACCCTCTAACTCTCCCCCCTCAAAAAAACAAAAAACATAAAAAAGCAAACAAAACGAAAAAAAACTTGCTTCCCTCCTCACTTTTAGCTCTAGGATGCAACACCTTTTTGCCGCCCTCCGCTAGAAGGAGTAGGGAGTAACGAAAGCCTTGACATCAAAGTAGCGTTTCGTATGAGATTTGTTTGCCAAAATTTGAGCGTTTTTAAAAAAGCCAAGACTTCGTCAGAGGGGTTTCTTCTTTTCTCCTAAAGCTATCGATCGATTAAAAAGCTCAAAGCAAAGAAATTCAAAACAAAATACAAAAACGGGAAGTTTTAGTTTCTGCACCACAAGCCAAGCACTAGTTCAAACTGGAGATAATAAAAGGAAATCGAATGATCTCACTTCTCAAACCACTGAGCTGCCATTGGTCGGCAGTCTCTTGTTTGGAGACCATTGAGCTGCCATTGGTTGGCTGTTTAATCGTTGCGATTGGTCGGCAGTTTTATCGTTGGAGACCATTGAGAGATATAAAAGGAATTTTTTTTTTGAGCACAACATTAAACGTTAAATCGTTAGATGTTGTTATAAAGGCACCATTAGAATGCGATGTCCTCAAATATTTTCCTCGATATTTTAATAAGTA
This sequence comes from Hydra viridissima, assembly GCF_058129835.1. NCBI lineage: Eukaryota > Metazoa > Cnidaria > Hydrozoa > Anthoathecata > Hydridae > Hydra > Hydra viridissima. The sequence continues at coordinate 126,698 of NW_028324326.1, forward strand.
AACAAAAACAAAACTAAGTCTTGCAACTGGCGAAAACTTTCAATAAGCAAACAAAGCAACAACTTTCCTTTCGAGTTTTTTACATTTTAAACAAAAGACAAACAAAGAAAAAAAAAAAACAAACAAAAACAAAAACAAAAACAAAAAAACAAAACAAAAACAAAACAGAAAAGGGAGAATGAGTGAGTCGACTGATTTCGCTCAACTGTCTTAAACGAGAAGTCATAAACGTTTGCTTGTGCCAGCAAGTTGCAAATTAAGTTGTAAATGAACTGCACCGCAAAAACTTAACCACAGTTTATTAAGCATATTAAGCCTTTGCTGACATGTTAAGACATTTTAAGCCTTTGCTATTATCATGAGGCTTTTGCTCCACGAGCCAAAAAAGTACGCTAGAGTTGACAAACTGCATCGCGGTCGAAAAGTGTAATTACGCCAACACTTTTATCCGTTTTAAGCATTTCGTTTTCGCACGAACAACAATTAAAGCAGCTCGTTGAGCTTAACGACGTTCGTATTTTTTTTCGAAGCCAAAACTTCGGCTATAAGTAGAATGAAGAGGCACTTCGAAAAACAACAAAGCTGTTCGCAGTCGATAGCAACGAGCGACAACATCTCTGCGAGTCTGGCATCAAGGTAAACAGTTTTTTTACATTTTCATTTGTTAGTGCCACTTTTGCGTACATTATGTATTCAAAAATTTGTTGCTGACGCTAGATTTTTCGTTTTCAATGAACAACAGTTGCAACCTCTAGCCGTTTGCTAAAACAGCTTGCTAGGACAACCAAATCAATCATATGTTGTGAAAATTTCTTTTTGTTCAACTGACTAAGGAAGATCGAGCGAACGCTTTTTTTTTTATAACTTGTTTGTATCATATTGCTATTAAGAAAACAGCGTTGTGTATACTAAACGTGACATAATTGGCAATTATCCGTAACTAAAAATAAGATAGAAATTACAAACTTGATACCATATTTTAATTACTCTAACAAAACTAGACGTCATCGCGTGAGAAAATAAATGTTCATAACACATAACCTATTTTTTTGTTTTTTTTTCTTCTCTTTTTTCCTTTTAATCTCTTTTCTTTCGTCCAAAAAGCGTTTTGATTTTTGCCTCGCCACAAGCGATGAATCGATAAAAAACCTGCTCGGACATTCTCAATTCTCAACAACAAAAGCAATCAAAGTTCTAGCTCTCGAGCACGTGCGCCGACAGGTTGATGAAACCGTTCAAATATGCTCGATCGCTAGAATTTAAAGAAAGAAACAAGCCAGAAACAAACCAAAATAAAAAAAAGCCAAAAACAAAAATGGACATCTTTAGAACGCTTAAATTTTATAAAATATTTTCCTCTGCGTTTTTAACCAGCTAAACTGTCGTAAAGTTTTTTCGGTGCAGTTCATTTAAAAAACTTAGTTTTCAACTTTTAAACGTTTTAGACTTCTCGTTTAAGGCAGTCGAAAGAAATGAGTCGACTCACTCTCTCTCTCCCTATTCGGTTTTGTTTTTGTTTATTATTTGTTTTTGTTTTTTCTTCGTTTGCCTTCGTTTGCCTTTGTTTTGCTTTGGAAAAGTTGTCGCCATGCGAGACTTAGTTTTTTTTTTTTTTTGCTCAAATTGAGCACAAGTGAGTTTCTAGTCTTGAAAGTGTGCAAAGTGTGGGCCAATCTGGTGGCTGGAGTGATGACACGTGAATGCTGGAAATTCCAGACTTTGAGCGGATTCAGCGTACATAGAAAGAAAATGTAGCATTCACGTGGGTCTCTCCTAAGCGTGCCATTGGTCGGTCTGCTGTCCTTAAGTACCCCCCTCCCCCCCTCAACGTCACGTTTGCTCAACTTTCTCGGTCTTTGGCGCCCAGAGAAAGCTTGAGGAAGGATAAAAAATGGCGAGGTTTCGGTACTGCGTTTTTCTGTTTTTCTTATTTGTTTTTGTTTGTTTGCTTGTTTGTTTGTTTGTTTGTTAATTTTTTTACTTTTTTTTGTTTCGTTCGTTTGTTTGTTTGTTTGTTTCGTTTGCTTCGTTTGTTTTGTGATGTTTTGTTTTCCCTTCCTTGATGGCACAAAACAGAAGCAAACCAAGACTTTCGGTTATATTCGGTTATATTCGGTTCAATAAAAGTTTGTTGGTTTCTGCACAACAACAACAACAACCACAACAACAAAAGTCCCTCTGTCCCTCAAAAGCAGTTTCTCCTCTGTCCTAAAGAAGAGCCTCTTTGTAATCGATCTTGTCTGAATGCAGCTCTCCTTTTGCCTACAGGTTTTTATTCCAACCCTTTTGTTGTTGTTAGTGCCATGTTGTTGTTATTGTTATACTCTGTAAAGCAGTTGTTGCTGTTGTACTTGTTTGTTGTTTCTAAAGACACTGTTGTTGCTGCTGTTAGCGCTGTTAGTAATCACCCACTTGGCTTGTATTTTTGTTTCTTGTTTTTGTTTTTTTGTTTTATTTATAAACACTCTCTGAGTAAGTGATGCTGTTGCTGTGTTGTTGTTACAGTTGCAATGAGTGTTTGTTAATGTTTCCCCCACTTGGCTTGTACTTTTGTTTTCTGTTTTGTTTTTTTTTTGTTTTTGTTTTTTTTTTTCTCAACACTCTCTGAGTAAGTGATGCTGTTGCTGTAGTCGTTGTTATAGTTGCAATGAGTGTTTGTTAATGTTCACCAACTTGGCTTGTTTATAATCTATTTTATTTTTATCAACACTCTCTGAGTCAGTGATGGTGTTGCTGTTGCTGTTGTCGTTATTATGCTTGCAATGGGAGTTGTTACTGTTCACCCACTTTGCTTGTTTTGTTTTTATTTCTTTATTTTATCAACACCCTTTGAGCCAGTGATGCTGTTGCTGTTGTTGTTGTTATAGTTGCAATGAGTGTTGTTAATGTTCACCCACTTTGCTTGTGTTTTTGTTTTTGTTTATCAAACACCCTTTGTGTCAGTGATGCTGTTGCTGTTGTTCTTATTACAGTTGCAATGAGTGTTTGTTAATGTTCACCAACTTGGCTTGTTTATAATCTATTTTGTTTTATCAACACTCTCTGAGTCAGTGATGCTGATGCTGTTGTTGTTATTGTGCTTGCAATAAGTGTTGTTAATGTTCACCCACTTTGCTTGTTTTGTTTGTGGCTTTTGTTTTGTTTATCAACACCCTTTGAGTCACTGATGCTGTTGCTGTTGGTGTTATTATAGTTGCAATGAGTGTTAATGTTCACCCACTTTGCTTGCTTTATTTGTTTGTTGCTTTTTTTTTTATCAACACCCTGCGAGTTAGTGATGCTGTTGCTGCTTTTGTCATTTTACTTGTATTTATAGTTGTTACTGTTCAGCCACTTTGCTTGTTTTTTAATCTGTTTTATTTTATCACCACTCTCTGAGTCAGTGATGATGTTGCTGATGCTGTTGTTGTTATTTTACTTGCAATGATAGCTGTTACTGTTCAGCCACTTTGCTTGTTTTGTTTGTTTGTTTGTTTGTTTTTTTTATCAATATCCTCTGAGTAAGTGATGCTGTTGCTGTTGTTGTTGTTATAGTTGCAATGAGTGTTTGTTAATGTTCCCCCCTTGGCTTGTACTTCTGTTTTCTGTTTTGTTTTGTTTTTGTTTTTTTTGTTTGTTTTTTTTCTCAACACTCTCTGAGTAAGTGATGCTGTTGCTGTAGTCGTTGTTATAGTTGCAATGAGTGTTTGTTAATGTTCACAAACTTGGCATGTTTATAATCTATTTTATTTTATCAACACTCTCTGAGTCAGTGATGCTGATGCTGTTGTTGTTATTATGCTTGCAATAAGTGTTGTTAATGTTCACCCACTCTGCTTGTTTTGTTTGTGCCTTTGTTTTTGTTTATCAACACCCTTTGAGTCACTGATGCTGTTGCTGTTGGTGTTATTATAGTTGCAATGAGTGTTAATGTTCACCCACTTTGCTTGCTTTATTGTTTGTTGCTTTTTTTTTTTATCAACACCCTGCGAGTTAGTGATGCTGTTGCTGCTTTTGTCATTTTACTTGTATTTATAGTTGTTACTGTTTAGCCACTTTGCTTGTTTTTTAATCTGTTTTATTTTATCACCACTCTCTGAGTCAGTGATGATGTTGCTGATGCTGTTGTTGTTATTTTACTTGCAATGATAGCTGTTACTGTTTCAGCCACTTTGCTTGTTTTTTTTTTTGTTTTTGTTTTGTTTGTTTGTTTGTTTGTTTTTTATATATCCTCTGTTTGTTTTTTTATATATCCTCTGAGTTAGTGATGCTGTTGTTGTTATTATGCTTTCAATGAGAGCTGTTACTGTTCACCCACTTTGTTTGTTTATAATCTGTTTTATTTTATCAACACTCTCTGAGTCAGTGATGCTGATGCTGATGCTGTTGTTGTTATTATGCTTGCAGTGAGAGTTGTTACTGTTCACCCACTTTGCTTGCTTATTGTCTATTTTATTTTGTCAACACTCTCTGAGTCAGTGATGCTGATGCTGATGCTGTTGTTGTTATTATGCTTGCAATGAGAGTTGTTACTGTTCACCCAATTTGCTTGTTTTGTTTTTTTATTTGTTTTTTTGTTTGTTTTTGTTTTGCTTGTTTTTTTTTATCAATACCCTCTGAGTCAGTGATGTGTTGCTGTTGTTGTTGTTGTTGTTATAGTTGCAATGAGTGTTTGTTAATGTTCCCCACTTGGCTTGTACTTTTGTTTTCTTTTTTGTTATGTCAACACTCTCTGAGTCATTGATGCTGATGCTGTTGTTATTATGCTTGCAATGAGAGTTGTTACTGTTGTAGTTATGTCTGTCATTTGTCCTTGTTAGCAAGTTCTATTTGCCCTCTCTTGCCTTTTTTCAACACAGTTTCTTTCTTTGAGTCATATGGTTGCGAGATCCTCTCAAACTCCATCTCTTTATTTATTTGTTTCTTTTTTTTTTTTTTTTTTCTCATTCTCCTTCTCATAATAGCAATCACTGCTGCCACCATGCATGTAATGCTAGTTGCTCTCATTCTTTTTCATTTGCTAGTGGAAACTTTGTTTCTTCTTGTTGCTCTCTTTTCTTTCTTTTTTCTCTTTTGCAGAGGATTCGAAAAAACACAGCTCTTCCCTGCAGTTGTAAACATTCCAGGATTCCAGGATGCAGGCAGAAGAAAAACACTCTCACTAACTGTCTTCTTTTTAGCATAAACCGTTGCAAACAAACACCTGAACATGTCTTCTTCACAAGAAAACAACACTGTTGTTGCCCCTTCTCCGAACTCTAAAGCGAAAAAAAAGAAAAGAAGGCAGTCACAAGAACAGAGAGACTTAAAGCTCAAAAACAAAGTCAGGGCCGCATTAGTTGCAGCGTGTGGCTCCGTAAACAGGGTTGTACCTTTCTATGGTACCAAGAAGAGGTACGCTGTTAGCTGTCCGATGCCTTTGTGCAAACATTCCTCCACAAGCATTAAAAGACACTTGACTAAAAAGATCATTCTTGACTTTGGATGAAGCTTCCATCTTTTACTCTGCAATGGTTCAGGAAGTTTCAGCATGCTCGTCTCGAACGCAAGTCCGGCTGTCCAAAACCTTACCCCTGTTTGCAATGTTGGAAGTATTACGACCGACTGGACATACACTTGAAAGAGACTCATTTCTACGATTCCAAGACGATCAAACAAAAGATTGCAGAGGCAAAGCGATACGACAACGACAAGCTCTATGTCCCTCAATTTATTCGACCTGCCTTCTTTGGTATTAAGCCAGTAGCTGAACAAGCGTCTGCATCAGGCTCTGCATCCTCTGCTCCTGGGCCTTCCTCCTCTTTTTCTTCTCCGGTTCTTTCCTCTGATCCTCTTTTAAGCTTGCCCTCATCAGTTGCTGGTTCGTCCGAGGCTCCTTCTGCAAACCACTGCACCTCTGTAGAAAACAAAGAGCTGAACACCGAATCCGTCCTAGACTCTGATTTTAATTCCTTAAAGCACTTGGTTTCCAACTCCTCCGTCTTGACAGAAGATAAGAGACTCTTGTTTCAGCTGGACAAAGATGCTTTTCACTTTTATTACCAGTCAGCAGATGAGCTCTTCAGAGATTTTGAAAAGGGGCTTGTGGTAGCCAACAACAACACTTTGTCACAAGCAAAGATCTACAAAAATGCAGTTGTTGAAATATTGACATGTTGTGACAGCACGCTGACGCTGCACCCGAACGCTCTCACCAATTCCAACGTTTTGGAGGATAGATACTTTTCCATGCACTTTAAAAACATTCAGCTCAATTCCAAGCTGAGTGAACTTGACCAAACAAAAAGCCATGTCTTGTCACACGTTGTACAACCGCCTTGTCTACCTTTGTCTCCTGTTTCGTTTCAGTGAAGCCAGGAATGTCTATTTCGGACTTTCTCATGAGGCCATCCGACGTTTGCGCTGCAAGGTGGAGGAGTTACAAAAAGTGCTGAGGCCCTTTCGTTCTTTGAGGAGGAGCCTTGTGAAAAGCAAAAATGCATCAACATCATCAATGTCAGTTTGCTGAACGAATATGGCAAGTCTGCATACGTTAAGACAGTTAGTGGAATCGATTAGAAAGCCGTCTCTTACACCGACTAGAGACAATGCTGTGTCTCTACGAAACCATCTTCTGCTCTCTGTCACTGTAATTAACAGTTTAAGAAATCTAACATTGCTCTTTTAAACATTAGAGACTACATGGCTGCTGAGAAGAGTGAGTGTGGATATTGCATTGTGCAAGAGCGCTACAAAACAGCATACAAGTACGGAGCCAAAAACATTCTAGTGCCGAACGACTTGAAAGTGTTGATCGATATTTATTTGCTGAGATACAGAGACCTTCTTGTCAACGACTCTCACTACATGGCTGCAGACACCAAGACTGTTTTGGAGTTGAGCGACTGCTACAGGCCCCTTTTTCCATCGATGAGACCCAACAAAGACGAATGTGTGACACTCGGTGCAACTAGAGTGCCTGTTTACCAGATGGGTTCCTCTGCTATCTCCTCTTGCCTGACGTCCTGCTTCAGAAAAAGCCAAGTAAACATTCCCATGAAGCGTCTTACTCCCACTTGCATTCGCGGTTCGATAGCCACTTACTTTGCCAACAACAGCAAAGAAGATCGCGAGCGGTTTGCTACACTCTACATGAAGCACAGCAGGAACACAATGGATAGCTTTTATGTGTCCCAGTGGAACGCTGCTGAGGAGTTGCGCTTTGCCCTGGGCATCGGACAGTCCTTCGGAGTCATAGAGTCTTTGACTGTTGAAAAGTCTGAGAGACCACCAAAGAAGGAGAAGGATGTGATGGACTGGCTCCAAACTAATGCAGAGGAGTACGGTTTTCATGAGGTTGAGGACATCTTTGAGGAAGATTTAGACTCCGGTTCTGACTCTGAAGAATGTGCTGCTACTTTCAGCTGTACCACAGTGGTTCCGTTTTCTCCAGCTGTAGAAAACAATGTTCCTTTAGAGGATAGCAACGACCATGCCGTAGATTTCTTGTGTGAACCTACCTCAACTCCTGTTTCGTCTGTTCCATCTGAACAAACAATCGCTGGTCCAGTTCTTGAACTATCCCCTGCTCTTGCACAACTAGTTCCTAACGAACAAGCTGTTTGTATGGATGTAGATCAGACTCTAGCTGTTCCTGTTGGCACAGCTTGTTCTCCTCTTGCATTAACATTATTTCCTGATGAACCGGATTTTATTGAACACCATGCAAAACTTTCTCCAGTTTACTTTAATGAGCAAGTGGTTGCCAAACCTGTTTCTGCTTCTCCTTCTCAGCAAGTCGCTTTCTGTCCTTCAAAAGAGGTCTTTTCTGTTCCTCTGACTCCTAGCCTTGTTGCTTTTCAGCAAACATTTGGCCAAACCCAGTTTGTTTCTTTCATCTGATCCAGTTTCAGCGGTTTCCTGTCCAACAGGCTGGTACTGTTCTTGCAAAGCAGCTCTCACCTTATGCTGTTCAATCTGTTGGTAGCCTATTTAGCCAAAGTCTTGCCTCTACATCCAGAGGTAAATTCTTTTTGATTTTTGATTTTTGAATTTTATGCAAATCTCAACACGCTTTCAAAAAATGAAAATGCCCAAATCAACTCCTTGCTCTATTGTTATTGTTAGAGCTGTAAAAAAACAAACAAAACAAAAAACAACACAGAAGTGTGTATGTATTTGTTGCAGGACTAATTCTGTGATTGCTTAAATGTTTATACAAGTGAATGATACTAAAACTGATTATGTTTTAGAAGTAAAAGATCCAAGAAGAAAAAAAATCAAGTTGGAAATGCCATCTTCACTCAAGAACTCATCGGTAATGTAAAACCTAATTTATACAAAGATATATAAACACAAACCTCTTCTTGCACAATTTCAGATGGTTAACTGTTAACAAAAACTAGCCATCATTGCTAAGTGCACTTTTAGAAAGTTGTGTCTACCCGATTTCTAATGATGAAGTTAGAAACATCACCGTTAGAAATCATGCACAGCTTGTTATCATCTCTAACACTTAGAAACTGTTGATGGTTTTATGAATTAGAAAAATGAACATGGTTTTATTTTATTTCAGGATCAACTCAGCCAAGAACAAAGGAAAACAAAGCAGAAGTTAGCCAATGCCATTTAGGGTAATCTTTCAAAACCAGTTATTGCCTATCAGTGCAAACAATAAGGTCAACAAAAAAAATAAATAAAAAAACAGGAATAAATCTTGTCTTACTTCAGAACCAAATGAATATTTGATTTAATCACTTTGTGTTATGACTTGAGTTTGATAAAATTTTAGATGAAATAGTTGAAGAGCTGAATGCTTGCCCTGGCCACAACGAATGGTTCAACACCAGAAGTTTTCCACGATGTGCAGCTTTGGTGTTGGCATACATCTTGCAAGACGTGTTTACAGATGTAAGCTCAAGTTGCTCGTACAAAGATTACCTTGGCATCTTGGCAAATCATAGCAGTGACAAGCTCATTCATGTCTTGCAAAAGTACTCCTACCAAAGCCATATTAAAGACAAAATTAAAACATGAAGCTAAAAATTCAAAAAGAGGGTAGTTTAGAAAAGTTTGTTCAATATGGCAATATCGTGAAACCATTTATGTAGTTTAGATAAGTTTGTTCAGTTTGGCAATAAAGATGGGCCTTTTGTGTAGTTTGTTTTATCTATGCTTTTGCAAATATTTTTATCTGTTTCGCTAAAGACATAATAAACAAGAAGTTCTGTTAAACTGTTCTCACATTTCTTATTTAAGATAGTTCAAACTTTTTTTTATCTTTAAAAAAAAAAAAAAGAAGTCGTTTTGTTATTCTGTGAAAACTTTTAATAGAGTTGCATTTAGAATTACTTCTGATGTTTTTAAGAGTTTGTTAAAAAGCAAAATAATATTTCCTGTGATGTTAAACTGCATAAGTGAAATTTAAAAAAGGAAAACTGCTCCAACCATTTTTCGGAAAAAGAATCAAAAAGTCCTTATTTTAAAAGATCTAGACATCCATTTCTTCTTCAGCAAAATAGCGAGGCTTTTTTATGAACTCTTACTCTCTATTTTTTCATATCTTTACACAAAGGATTTTATTTAGTTCAATGTAAACATACATAGAAGTATATTATGTTTTTTTTTTTTTTTTTGTTTTTATGCAGTCTAACTTTTGTTTCACTTCTATTTTATTTTACGTTTATCTTGTATTTTATCATGCCTTATTGGTTTTTGCGTTTTGTGATGTCAAGCTGCGTAAGCTAAACTTAAAAGGGGAAAACTACGCTAACTTTTCTTTGAAAAAATATTCAAGAAGTACCTTAAACGAAAGAGAAAGCACACGAATCTTGCCATCCAATTCTTCTTCTGCAAAGTAGCGAGGCTTTTTATGTACTTTTGCTCTCTAATTTATCTCTATTTACGCAAAGGGTTTTATTTCAATGTAAACACGTATAAAAGAATACTTTGTTAAAAATAATGTTAAAGGAGTTGCGTAAAAAAAAACGTCTGAATAAAGTTTCTTTACAAAAAAAACAACTAAGAAACAAGCGCGCCTAAGAAAAACCAGATCGCGATTCACTAAGTCAAAAAACGAAAGAAACAAAGTTTAAAAGGTCTTTCTAGACAACAAATTCTATTTTTGGCAATGCAGTTTTTGTATTTATGCAACCTAACTTTTGTTTGACTTCTATTTTATTTTACGTTTACCTTGTATTTTATCTTGCCTTTTTGTGTTTTGTGATGTCAAGCTACATAATCTAAACTTAAAAGAAGGAAACTAGGCTAACTTTTCTAGTAGAATATTATGTTGTTGGTTTTGTATGCAGCCTAACTTTAGTTTCATCTATATTTTATTTTGCGTTTATCTTATATTTTATCTTGTCTTTTTGAGTTTTGTATTTTGTGATGTCAAGCTACATAATTTAAACTTAAAAGAAGAAAACTAGGCTAACTTTTCTTTGAAAAATTGTTCAAAAACTACCTTACACCGATAGAGATAGCTCACGAATTTAAAAAGTTGCATCTATTCATCTTCTTCTTCAGCAAAGTAAAGCTTTTTATGCACTTTTACTCTCTAACTTACCTATATTTGCGTAAAGGATTTTATTTAATTCAATTTAAACATAACTAGTAGAATATTATGTTGTTGGTTTTGTATGCAGCCTAACTTTAGTTTCATCTATATTTTATTTTGCGTTTATCTTATATTTTATCTTGTCTTTTTAGTTTTATATTTTGTGATGTCAAGCTACATAAGCTAAACTTTAAAGAGGAAATTTACGCTAACCTGTCTTTGAAAAACTATTCAAAAACTACCTTTAACAAAGTAGCGAGGCTTTTTATGCGCTTTTACTCTCTAACATACCTATTTTTGCGCAAAGGATTTTATTTAATTCAATTTAAACATGCCTAGTAGATTATTATGTTGTTGGTTTTTTATGCAGCCTAACTTTAGCTACATCTATTTTTCATTTTACGTTTGTCTTATATTTTATTTTATCTTTTTGTGTTCTGTGATGTCAAGCTACATAAGCTAATGTTAAAAGAGGAAAGCTGCGCTAACCTTTCTTTGAAAAACTATTCGAAATCTATTTTTGAGATAATCTAGATTTAAAAGAGGAACACTACGCTAATTTTGCTTTGAAAAAACTCTCGAAAACTAACTTATTCGATAGAGATAGCACACAAAAAATTGTATCTACTCATCCACTTCTTCTACAGCAAAGTACTGAGGCTTTTTATGCACTTTTATTCTCTAACATACCTATATTTGCGCAAAGGATTTTATTTAACTCAATGTAAACATACATAGAAGAGTATTGTTACCCGTTTGTTTATGCAGCCTAACTTTAGTTTCATCTATACATTATATTGCGTTTACCTTATATTTTATCTTGCCTTTGTTAGTTTTGTGTTTTGTTATGTCAAGCTTCATAATCTAATCTTAAAAGGGGAAAACTGCGCTAACTTTTCTTTGAAAAAGTACTCAAAAAGGACCTAAATCGATATAGATAGCTCACAATTTTAAAAAGTTGCATATAGTCATCTTCTTCTTCAGCAAAGTATCGAGGCTTTTTATGGATTTTTACTCTAACTTTCCTATATTTGCGCAAAGGACATTATTTAATTCAACTTAAACATGCCTAGTAGATTATTATGTTGTTGGTTTTTTATGCAGTCTAAACTTTGTTACATCTATATTTTACGATTAACTTATATTTTATCTTGCCTTTTTGAGCTTTGTGTTCTGTGATGTCAAGCTACATAGTCTAAACATAAAAGAGGAAAACTACGCTAAACTTGCTTTGAAAAACTATTCAAAAACTACCTTTAACAAAGTAGCGAGGCTTTTCATGCACTTTTACTCTCTAACATACCTACATTTGCGCAAAGGATTTTATTTAATTCAATTTAAACATGCCTAGTAGATTATTATGTTGTTGGTTTTTTATGCAGCCTAACTTTAGTTTCATCTATATTATGTTTTAGGTTTATCATATATTTTATCTTTTCTTTTTGAGTTTTGAGTTTTGTGATGCCAAGCAACTTAAGCTAAACTTAAAAGTGGAATGCTACGCTAACCTTTCTTTGAAAATCTATTCATAAACTACCCTAGACAAAAGCTAGATTTAAAAGAGGAAAACTACACTATTTTTACTTTGAAAAAACTTTCGAAAACTACCTTAATCGATAGAGATAGCACACGATTTTAAAAAATTGCATATAGTCATCCACTACTTCTGCAGCAAAGTAGCGAGGCTCTTTATGCACTTTTTCTCACTAGTTTGCTTATATTTACGCAAAGGAATTCATTTAATTCAATCCAAACATATATAGAAGATTATTATGTTACGATTTTTTTTTTCTTTTATGCAGCCTAACATTTATTTCACCTACATTTTATTTTACGATTAACTTTTATATTACCTTTCCTTTTAGTGTTTTGTGTTTTGTGATGTCAAGCTACATAAGCCAAACTTTAAAGAGGAAAACTACGCTAAGCTTTCTTTGAAAAACTATTCAAAAACTACCTTAAACAAAGTAGCGAGGCTTTTTATGCACTTTTACTCTCTAACATACCTACATTTGTGCATAGGGTTTTATTAGATTCTAGTAGGTTATTACGTTGTTGTTTTTTTATGCAGTCTAACTTTAGCTTCATCTATATTTTATTTTACGTTTATCTTATATTTTATTTTGTCTTTTTGAATTTTGTGTTTTGTGATGTCAAGCTACATAAGCTAAACTTAAAAGAGGAAAGCTACGCTAACCTTTCTTTGAAAAGCTGTTCAAAAACTACCTTAGACATAATCTAGATTTAAAAGAGAAAGACTACGCTATTTTTGCTTTGAAAAATCTTTCGAAAACTACCTTAATCGATAGAGATAGCACAGGATTTTAAAAAGTTGTATCTAGTCATCCACTTCTTTCACAGCAAAGTAGCGAGGCTTTCTATGCGCTTTTACTCTCTAACATACCTATTTTTGCGCAAAGGATTTTATTTAATTCAATTTAAACATGCCTAGTAGATTATTATGTTGTTGGTTTTTTATGCTGCCTAACTTTAGCTACATCTATTTTTCATTTTACGTTTGTCTTATATTTTATTTTATCTTTTTGTGTTCTGTGATGTCAAGCTACATAAGCTAATGTTAAAAGAGGAAAGCTGCGCTAACCTTTCTTTGAAAAACTATTCGAAATCTATTTTTGAGATAATCTAGATTTAAAAGAGGAACACTACGCTAATTTTGCTTTGAAAAAACTCTCGAAAACTACCTTATTCAATAGAGATAGCACACAAATTTAAAAAATTGTATCTACTCATCCACTTCTTCTTTTTATGGATTTTTACTCTCTTATTTACCCAAATTTGCGCAAAGGACTTTACTTAATTCAACTTAAACATGTCTAGTAGATTATTAAGTTGTTTGTTTTTTATGCAGCCTAACTTTAGTTTCATTTATATTTTATTTTACGTTTATCTGATACTTTATCTTGTCTTTTTGTGTGTTGTTTTGTCAAGCTACATAAGCTAAACTTAAAAGTGGAAAAGTACGCTAACCTTTCTTTGAAAATCTATTCAAAAACTGCCTTAGACATAAGCTAGATTTAAAAGAGGAAGACTACGCTATTTATGCTTTTAAAAAACTTTCGAAAAATACCTTAATCCATTGAGGTAGTGCACGAATTTACAGTCATCCACTTCTTCTATAGCAAAGTAGCGAGGCTTTTTATGCACTTTTGCGTTCTAATTTATCTCTGTTTACGCATATGGTTTTTGTTTATTTCTATGTAATGATATACAAAAGAGTATTTTGTTAAAGATTATGCTGCAGGAGCTGCGTAAAAAAACTCTGGCGACCTTTCCTTAAGAAAAAAGCAACTGAAAGACATGTGCGCCTTAGAAAATTCAAATCGCGATTCACCAAATTAAAAGACGAAAAGAACGAACTTTAAAAGCTCTCACTAGACATTTGTGTTTATGATAGGCAATGCAGTTTTTGATTTTATGCAGCCTAACATTTGTTTCATCTATATCTTATTTTACGTTTATCTTATACTTTATCTTGCCTTTTTGAGTTTAGTATTTTGTGATGTCATGCTAAATAAACTATACTTTGCTAATTTTTATTTGAAAAAATATTCAAAAACTACCTGAATTATAAGCTAGATCTAAAGGAGGAAAACTACGCTAACTTTTCTTTAAAAAAAATATTTAAAAACTACCTTAAACATAAGCTATATCCAAAAGAGGAAAACTATGCTAACTTTTCTTTAAAAAAATATTTAAAAACTACCTTAAACATAAGCTAGATCTAAAAGAGGAAAACTACGCTAACTTTTCTTTGAAAAAATACTCAAAAACTACCTTAAACATAAGCTAGATCTAAAAGAGGAAAACTACGCTAACTTTTCTTTGAAAAAATACTCAAAAACTACCTTAAACATAAGCTAGATCTAAAAGAGGAAAACTACGCTAACAATTCTTTGAAAAAATATTCGAAAACTACCTTTAAACATGATTTAGATTTAATAGATGAAAACTACGCTAACATTTCTTTGAAAAAACATTCAAAAACTACCTTTAAACATGATTTAAATTTAATAGATGAAAACTACGCTAACATTTCTTTGAAAAAACATTCAAAAACTACCTTTAAACATGATTTAAATTTAAAAAAGGAAAACTACGCTAACATTTCTTTGAAAAAATATTCAAAAAGTACCTTAATCGAAAGAGATAGCACACGAAATTAAAAAGTTGCATTTAGTCATCCGTTTCTTCTTCATCAAAGTAGCGAGGCGTTTATGCACTTTTTATTCTCTAAGTTATCTCTACTTACGCAAATGGCTTTTGTTTATTTCAATGTAAAACTTTTCAAAAGAGTATTTTGTTAAAGATTATGCTGCAGGGGCTGTGTAAGAAAACTCTGGTGACCTTTCTTTAAGAAAAAGCAACTAAAGTAGATGTGCGCCTAAGAAAATCCAAATTGCGATTCACTAAATTAAAAGACATATACAACAAACTTTAAAAGTGAAACTATTTTTACAAGCGTATTTGGTAAAGATGAAATGTTCTTATGACATTTTAACGTTACGAAAGGGATTTTCTTCTGTTCAAATATTTATTACAATTTAAAGTGTTAAATAATGTTACAGAAACGACCTAAAACGCCTGTTGTATTAATTTAAACGAACAAAATAGATAAAAAAAAAGAAAAACTATCATTAAAAAAAAAAAAGTAAAAAAAGAAAAGAAATAGAAGTTGAGGAAAAATAAAAATAAGAACTTCTAACAAAGAGCTCTTCTTTTTATTTTTCAGATTTTAGATGCTTAATTCCTTGAATGAAAAGTTGAACTGATGACTCACTACTAAGGTTGTTCCTAGCCTTCCGTTCTCAAACTAGGCCATTCTGAGAGGCTGTTTGATTAAGTACCGTTGATAGTAGTATCGCACGTAAGAGACTTCTAAAACTCTGATTATTAATTCCTGGAATGAAGAGATGACTTCATACTCACTAACGAGGTTGTTCTTAGCCATCCGTTCTTAAACTAAGCAAAACAGTGAAGTTGTTTGATTAAGTATCACAGTTTGCTGATTTGCACATGCACCATTGCCGAAACTGTGATGCTTGGTTCCTTGATTGGATTGAAGAAGCTCATCACCATGCATTTTACAAGCTGTCCGTTGTTATGTTTTGCAATTCAGTGGTTCTGTTTTGCAATTCATTTTCTGTTTGTTTAAGTATCATCGATGGTGGTGTCGTGCATGCAAACTTTCCGAAACTCTGATGCTTGTTTTTCTTGAATGGAGAGATGAGCTTATACTTTAGGTGACTTTTAAAACTGCAGTAATTAGTGCCTCGAATGGAAAAACGAACTCATTCATTACAGACCAAGGTTGTTCCTGGCCATCCGTTAACATATTAGGCAACAGTACAGCGAAGCTGTTTGTTTTACAAGCTTTTGTCGTTTCGAGAAATCACTACATTAAGCATTCGATGGTGATACACGACTGATGGCCAGGTTCTGATTTTCGAATGAAAAGAAGAGTCGCATCCGACCACCGGTCGGCTTTCGACGCAAAACAGCTGTACACACTCGTCCAACGATCCAGTGACTAACTGTTGCAACGAGAAAGTTAGCTTTATTTGTCGTGCAGATTGTCCGCTTTGACGTAAAATGCTAGAAATTTGCTGAACGCTCGGTTTGCGCCGCCCAAGAGTCATTCTGTTTCTGCGTTGCCAGCGTCTGTCGGCTAAATACAACTGTAGACTCCGCGCAAGCTTTTTCACCGCAAAAGTTGTACAGAGCCACACCGAAGGCTAAAATCGACTTTAAGGTCGAAGGTTAAAATCGACCCTAGAGGTTTGAAAACGACGTCACGAAATTTTCAAGACATCATCGAAGAAAATTACGGCGGCCAGATGCAACTCTTAGTACTAACTTTACTAATCTTAGTACGTTAAGCATTCCAGTCGAGAGATCAGACGTTTTTTCGTCACCTAAGAGACCGGCCGATGCGTTTGCGACGCTGCGGAAAGAAAGAAGATGGCAAACCACAGGGTTGTTACCGTAACAAACCTCCGTGAGTACCTCCATCTCGAGTGGCTTTTGAAGAAACGTTCGTTTTAAACTCAAAGGGATGGTTGTTAAAGCTCACAAACGCCTGGTTAACGATTTTCTAACGGCAGACACCGTGTTTACAATGGATACAGACCGATTAACTGAGCCCAAAGCGCAAGATCTATCAGAAAACTCCTCTAGGTCGATGCAACGAGACGACTAGACACGTGCGTCTAAAGGCATTTTACAATTGAAGGACGCCCCTCGTGGGCCCTTTAACCTTAACACTAAACTCCTGCTTGATATCCTCGTCCCCAGGTTTCCAAACCGTAACCCCAACCCCCTCTAATCCTAACCCCCTTACCCTTACCCTCTAACTCTCCCCCCTCAAAAAAACAAAAAACATAAAAAAGCAAACAAAACGAAAAAAAACTTGCTTCCCTCCTCACTTTTAGCTCTAGGATGCAACACCTTTTTGCCGCCCTCCGCTAGAAGGGAGTAGGGAGTAACGAAAGCTTGACATCAAAGTAGCGTTTCGTATGAGATTTGTTTGCCAAAATTTGAGCGTTTTTAAAAAAGCCAAGACTTCGTCAGAGGGGTTTCTTCTTTTCTCCTAAAGCTATCGATCGATTAAAAAGCTCAAAGCAAAGAAATTCAAAACAAAATACAAAAACGGGAAGTTTTAGTTTCTGCACCACAAGCCAAGCACTAGTTCAAACTGGAGATAATAAAAGGAAATCGAATGATCTCACTTCTCAAACCACTGAGCTGCCATTGGTCGGCAGTCTCTTGTTTGGAGACCATTGAGCTGCCATTGGTTGGCTGTTTAATCGTTGCGATTGGTCGGCAGTTTTATCGTTGGAGACCATTGAGAGATATAAAAGGAATTTTTTTTTTGAGCACAACATTAAACGTTAAATCGTTAGATGTTGTTATAAAGGCACCATTAGAATGCGATGTCCTCAAATATTTTCCTCGATATTTTAATAAGTAAACAAAAACAAAACTAAGTCTTGCAACTGGCGAAAACTTTCAATAAGCAAACAAAGCAACAACTTTCCTTTCGAGTTTTTTACATTTTAAACAAAAGACAAACAAAGAAAAAAAAAAACAAACAAAAACAAAAACAAAAACAAAAAAACAAAACAAAAACAAAACAGAAAAGGGAGAATGAGTGAGTCGACTGATTTCGCTCAACTGTCTTAAACGAGAAGTCATAAACGTTTGCTTGTGCCAGCAAGTTGCAAATTAAGTTGTAAATGAACTGCACCGCAAAAACTTAACCACAGTTTATTAAGCATATTAAGCCTTTGCTGACATGTTAAGACATTTTAAGCCTTTGCTATTATCATGAGGCTTTTGCTCCACGAGCCAAAAAAGTACGCTAGAGTTGACAAACTGCATCGCGGTCGAAAAGTGTAATTACGCCAACACTTTTATCCGTTTTAAGCATTTCGTTTTCGCACGAACAACAATTAAAGCAGCTCGTTGAGCTTAACGACGTTCGTATTTTTTTTCGAAGCCAAAACTTCGGCTATAAGTAGAATGAAGAGGCACTTCGAAAAACAACAAAGCTGTTCGCAGTCGATAGCAACGAGCGACAACATCTCTGCGAGTCTGGCATCAAGGTAAACAGTTTTTTTACATTTTCATTTGTTAGTGCCACTTTTGCGTACATTATGTATTCAAAAATTTGTTGCTGACGCTAGATTTTTCGTTTTCAATGAACAACAGTTGCAACCTCTAGCCGTTTGCTAAAACAGCTTGCTAGGACAACCAAATCAATCATATGTTGTGAAAATTTCTTTTTGTTCAACTGACTAAGGAAGATCGAGCGAACGCTTTTTTTTTTATAACTTGTTTGTATCATATTGCTATTAAGAAAACAGCGTTGTGTATACTAAACGTGACATAATTGGCAATTATCCGTAACTAAAAATAAGATAGAAATTACAAACTTGATACCATATTTTAATTACTCTAACAAAACTAGACGTCATCGCGTGAGAAAATAAATGTTCATAACACATAACCTATTTTTTGTTTTTTTTTCTTCTCTTTTTTCCTTTTAATCTCTTTTCTTTCGTCCAAAAAGCGTTTTGATTTTTGCCTCGCCACAAGCGATGAAATCGATAAAAAAAACCTGCTCGGACATTCTCAATTCTCAACAACAAAAGCAATCAAAGTTCTAGCTCTCGAGCACGTGCGCCGACAGGTTGATGAAACCGTTCAAATATGCTCGATCGCTAGAATTTAAAGAAAGAAACAAGCCAGAAACAAACCAAAATAAAAAAAAGCCAAAAACAAAAATGGACATCTTTAGAACGCTTAAATTTTATAAAATATTTTCCTCTGCGTTTTTAACCAGCTAAACTGTCGTAAAGTTTTTTCGGTGCAGTTCATTTAAAAAACTTAGTTTTCAACTTTTAAACGTTTTAGACTTCTCGTTTAAGGCAGTCGAAAGAAATGAGTCGACTCACTCTCTCTCTCCCTATTCGGTTTTGTTTTTGTTTATTTGTTTTTGTTTTTTCTTCGTTTGCCTTCGTTTGCCTTTGTTTGCTTTTGGAAAAGTTGTCGCCATGCGAGACTTAGTTTTTTTTTTTTTTTGCTCAAATTGAGCACAAGTGAGTTTCTAGTCTTGAAAGTGTGCAAAGTGTGGGCCAATCTGGTGGCTGGAGTGATGACACGTGAATGCTGGAAATTCCAGACTTTGAGCGGATTCAGCGTACATAGAAAGAAAATGTAGCATTCACGTGGGTCTCTCCTAAGCGTGCCATTGGTCGGTCTGCTGTCCTTAAGTACCCCCCTCCCCCCCTCAACGTCACGTTTGCTCAACTTTCTCGGTCTTTGGCGCCCAGAGAAAGCTTGAGGAAGGATAAAAAATGGCGAGGTTTCGGTACTGCGTTTTCTGTTTTTCTTATTTGTTTTTGTTTGTTTGCTTGTTTGTTTGTTTGTTTGTTAATTTTTTTAATTTTTTTTTTTTTTGTTTGTTTCGTTCGTTTGTTTGTTTGTTTGTTTCGTTTGCTTCGTTTGTTTTGTGATGTTTTGTTTTCCCTTCTTGATGGCACAAAACAGAAGCAAACAAGACTTTCGGTTATATTCGGTTATATTCGGTTCAATAAAAGTTTGTTGGTTTCTGCACAACAACAACAACAACCACAACAACAAAAGTCCCTCTGTCCCTCAAAAGCAGTTTCTCCTCTGTCCTAAAGAAGAGCCTCTTTGTAATCGATCTTGTCTGAATGCAGCTCTCCTTTTGCCTACAGGTTTTTATTCCAACCCTTTTGTTGTTGTTAGTGCCATGTTGTTGTTATTGTTATACTCTGTAAAAGCAGTTGTTGCTGTTGTACTTGTTTGTTGTTTCTAAAGACACTGTTGTTGCTGCTGTTAGCGCTGTTAGTAATCACCCACTTGGCTTGTATTTTTGTTTCTTGTTTTTGTTTTTTGTTTTATTTATAAACACTCTCTGAGTAAGTGATGCTGTTGCTGTTGTTGTTGTTACAGTTGCAATGAGTGTTTGTTAATGTTCCCCCACTTGGCTTGTACTTTTGTTTTCTGTTTTGTTTTTTTTTTGTTTTTGTTTTTTTTTTCTCAACACTCTCTGAGTAAGTGATGCTGTTGCTGTAGTCGTTGTTATAGTTGCAATGAGTGTTTGTTAATGTTCACCAACTTGGCTTGTTTATAATCTATTTTATTTTATCAACACTCTCTGAGTCAGTGATGGTGTTGCTGTTGCTGTTGTCGTTATTATGCTTGCAATGGGAGTTGTTACTGTTCACCCACTTTGCTTGTTTTGTTTTTATTTCTTTATTTTATCAACACCCTTTGAGCCAGTGATGCTGTTGCTGTTGTTGTTGTTATAGTTGCAATGAGTGTTGTTAATGTTCACCCACTTTGCTTGTGTTTTTGTTTTTGTTTATCAACACCCTTTGTGTCAGTGATGCTGTTGCTGTTGTTCTTATTACAGTTGCAATGAGTGTTTGTTAATGTTCACCAACTTGGCTTGTTTATAATCTATTTTGTTTTATCAACACTCTCTGAGTCAGTGATGCTGATGCTGTTGTTGTTATTGTGCTTGCAATAAGTGTTGTTAATGTTCACCCACTTTGCTTGTTTTGTTTGTGCTTTTGTTTTTGTTTATCAACACCCTTTGAGTCACTGATGCTGTTGCTGTTGGTGTTATTATAGTTGCAATGAGTGTTAATGTTCACCCACTTTGCTTGCTTTATTTGTTTGTTGCTTTTTTTTTTATCAACACCCTGCGAGTTAGTGATGCTGTTGCTGCTTTTGTCATTTTACTTGTATTTATAGTTGTTACTGTTCAGCCACTTTGCTTGTTTTTTAATCTGTTTTATTTTATCACCACTCTCTGAGTCAGTGATGATGTTGCTGATGCTGTTGTTGTTATTTTACTTGCAATGATAGCTGTTACTGTTCAGCCACTTTGCTTGTTTTGTTTGTTTGTTTGTTTGTTTTTTTTATCAATATCCTCTGAGTAAGTGATGCTGTTGCTGTTGTTGTTGTTATAGTTGCAATGAGTGTTTGTTAATGTTCCCCCCCTTGGCTTGTACTTCTGTTTTCTGTTTTGTTTTGTTTTTGTTTTTTTTGTTGTTTTTTTTCTCAACACTCTCTGAGTAAGTGATGCTGTTGCTGTAGTCGTTGTTATAGTTGCAATGAGTGTTTGTTAATGTTCACAAACTTGGCATGTTTATAATCTATTTTATTTTATCAACACTCTCTGAGTCAGTGATGCTGATGCTGTTGTTGTTATTATGCTTGCAATAAGTGTTGTTAATGTTCACCCACTCTGCTTGTTTTGTTTGTGCCTTTGTTTTTGTTTATCAACACCCTTTGAGTCACTGATGCTGTTGCTGTTGGTGTTATTATAGTTGCAATGAGTGTTAATGTTCACCCACTTTGCTTGCTTTATTTGTTTGTTGCTTTTTTTTTTATCAACACCCTGCGAGTTAGTGATGCTGTTGCTGCTTTTGTCATTTTACTTGTATTTATAGTTGTTACTGTTTAGCCACTTTGCTTGTTTTTTAATCTGTTTTATTTTATCACCACTCTCTGAGTCAGTGATGATGTTGCTGATGCTGTTGTTGTTATTTTACTTGCAATGATAGCTGTTACTGTTCAGCCACTTTGCTTGTTTTTTTTTTGTTTTTGTTTTGTTTGTTTGTTTGTTTGTTTTTTTATATATCCTCTGAGTTAGTGATGCTGTTGTTGTTATTATGCTTTCAATGAGAGCTGTTACTGTTCACCCACTTTGTTTGTTTATAATCTGTTTTATTTTATCAACACTCTCTGAGTCAGTGATGCTGATGCTGATGCTGTTGTTGTTATTATGCTTGCAGTGAGAGTTGTTACTGTTCACCCACTTTGCTTGCTTATTGTCTATTTTATTTTGTCAACACTCTCTGAGTCAGTGATGCTGATGCTGATGCTGTTGTTGTTATTATGCTTGCAATGAGAGTTGTTACTGTTCACCCAATTTGCTTGTTTTGTTTTTTTATTTGTTTTTTTGTTTGTTTTTGTTTTGCTTGTTTTTTTTTATCAATACCCTCTGAGTCAGTGATGCTGTTGCTGTTGTTGTTGTTGTTGTTATAGTTGCAATGAGTGTTTGTTAATGTTCCCCCACTTGGCTTGTACTTTTGTTTTCTTTTTTGTTATGTCAACACTCTCTGAGTCAGTGATGCTGATGCTGTTGTTATTATGCTTGCAATGAGAGTTGTTACTGTTGTAGTTATGTCTGTCATTTGTCCTTGTTAGCAAGTTCTATTTGCCCTCTCTTGCCTTTTTTCAACACAGTTTCTTTCTTTGAGTCATATGGTTGCGAGATCCTCTCAAACTCCATCTCTTTATTTATTTGTTTCTTTTTTTTTTTTTTTTTTCTCATTCTCCTTCTCATAATAGCAATCACTGCTGCCACCATGCATGTAATGCTAGTTGCTCTCATTCTTTTTCATTTGCTAGTGGAAACTTTGTTTCTTCTTGTTGCTCTCTTTTCTTTCTTTTTTCTCTTTTGCAGAGGATTCGAAAAAACACAGCTCTTCCCTGCAGTTGTAAACATTCCAGGATTCCAGGATGCAGGCAGAAGAAAAACACTCTCACTAACTGTCTTCTTTTTTTTAGCATAAACCGTTGCAAACAAACACCTGAACATGTCTTCTTCACAAGAAAACAACACTGTTGTTGCCCCTTCTCCGAACTCTAAAGCGAAAAAAAAGAAAAGAAGGCAGTCACAAGAACAGAGAGACTTAAAGCTCAAAAACAAAGTCAGGGCCGCATTAGTTGCAGCGTGTGGCTCCGTAAACAGGGTTGTACCTTTCTATGGTACCAAGAAGAGGTACGCTGTTAGCTGTCCGATGCCTTTGTGCAAACATTCCTCCACAAGCATTAAAAGACACTTGACTAAAAAAGATCATTCTTGGACTTTGGATGAAGCTTCCATCTTTTACTCTGCAATGGTCAGGAAGTTTCAGCATGCTCGTCTCGAACGCAAGTCCGGCTGTCCAAAACCTTACCCCTGTTTGCAATGTTGGAAGTATTACGACCGACTGGACATACACTTGAAAGAGACTCATTTCTACGATTCCAAGACGATCAAACAAAAGATTGCAGAGGCAAAGCGATACGACAACGACAAGCTCTATGTCCCTCAATTTATTCGACCTGCCTTCTTTGGTATTAAGCCAGTAGCTGAACAAGCGTCTGCATCAGGCTCTGCATCCTCTGCTCCTGGGCCTTCCTCCTCTTTTTCTTCTCCGGTTCTTTCCTCTGATCCTCTTTTAAGCTTGCCCTCATCAGTTGCTGGTTCGTCCGAGGCTCCTTCTGCAAACCACTGCACCTCTGTAGAAAACAAAGAGCTGAACACCGAATCCGTCCTAGACTCTGATTTTAATTCCTTAAAGCACTTGGTTTCCAACTCCTCCGTCTTGACAGAAGATAAGAGACTCTTGTTTCAGCTGGACAAAGATGCTTTTCACTTTTATTACCAGTCAGCAGATGAGCTCTTCAGAGATTTTGAAAAGTGGCTTGTGGTAGCCAACAACAACACTTTGTCACAAGCAAAGATCTACAAAAATGCAGTTGTTGAAATATTGACATGTTGTGACAGCACGCTGACGCTGCACCCGAACGCTCTCACCAATTCCAACGTTTTGGAGGATAGATACTTTTCCATGCACTTTAAAAACATTCAGCTCAATTCCAAGCTGAGTGAACTTGACCAAACAAAAGCCATGTCTTGTCACACGTTGTACAACCGCCTTGTCTACCTTTGTCTCCTGTTTCGTTTCAGTGAAGCCAGGAATGTCTATTTCGGACTTTCTCATGAGGCCATCCGACGTTTGCGCTGCAAGGTGGAGGAGTTACAAAAAGTGCTGAGGCCCTTTCGTTCTTTGAGGAGGAGCCTTGTGAAAAGCAAAAAATGCATCAACATCATCAATGTCAGTTTGCTGAACGAATATGGCAAGTCTGCATACGTAAGACAGTTAGTGGAATCGATTAGAAAGCCGTCTCTTACACCGACTAGAGACAATGCTGTGTCTCTACGAAACCATCTTCTGCTCTCTGTCACTGTAATTAACAGTTTAAGAAAATCTAACATTGCTCTTTTAAACATTAGAGACTACATGGCTGCTGAGAAGAGTGAGTGTGGATATTGCATTGTGCAAGAGCGCTACAAAACAGCATACAAGTACGGAGCCAAAAACATTCTAGTGCCGAACGACTTGAAAGTGTTGATCGATATTTATTTGCTGAGATACAGAGACCTTCTTGTCAACGACTCTCACTACATGGCTGCAGACACCAAGACTGTTTTGGAGTTGAGCGACTGCTACAGGCCCCTTTTTCCATCGATGAGACCCAACAAAGACGAATGTGTGACACTCGGTGCAACTAGAGTGCCTGTTTACCAGATGGGTTCCTCTGCTATCTCCTCTTGCCTGACGTCCTGCTTCAGAAAAAGCCAAGTAAACATTCCCATGAAGCGTCTTACTCCCACTTGCATTCGCGGTTCGATAGCCACTTACTTTGCCAACAACAGCAAAGAAGATCGCGAGCGGTTTGCTACACTCTACATGAAGCACAGCAGGAACACAATGGATAGCTTTTATGTGTCCCAGTGGAACGCTGCAGAGGAGTTGCGCTTTGCCCTGGGCATCGGACAGTCCTTCGGAGTCATAGAGTCTTTGACTGTTGAAAAGTCTGAGAGACCACCAAAGAAGGAGAAGGATGTGATGGACTGGCTCCAAACTAATGCAGAGGAGTACGGTTTTCATGAGGTTGAGGACATCTTTGAGGAAGATTTAGACTCCGGTTCTGACTCTGAAGAATGTGCTGCTACTTTCAGCTGTACCACAGTGGTTCCGTTTTCTCCAGCTGTAGAAAACAATGTTCCTTTAGAGGATAGCAACGACCATGCCGTAGATTTCTTGTGTGAACCTACCTCAACTCCTGTTTCGTCTGTTCCATCTGAACAAACAATCGCTGGTCCAGTTCTTGAACTATCCCCTGCTCTTGCACAACTAGTTCCTAACGAACAAGCTGTTTGTATGGATGTAGATCAGACTCTAGCTGTTCCTGTTGGCACAGCTTGTTCTCCTCTTGCATTAACATTATTTCCTGATGAACCGGATTTTATTGAACACCATGCAAAACTTTCTCCAGTTTACTTTAATGAGCAAGTGGTTGCCAAACCTGTTTCTGCTTCTCCTTCTCAGCAAGTCGCTTTCTGTCCTTCAAAAGAGGTCTTTTCTGTTCCTCTGACTCCTAGCCTTGTTGCTTTTCAGCAAACATTGGCCAAACCCAGTTTGTTTCTTTCATCTGATCCAGTTTCAGCTGTTCCTGTCCAACAGGCTGGTACTGTTCTTGCAAAGCAGCTCTCACCTTATGCTGTTCAATCTGTTGGTAGCCTATTTAGCCAAAGTCTTGCCTCTACATCCAGAGGTAAATTCTTTTTGATTTTTGATTTTTGATTTTTATGCAAATCTCAACACGCTTTCAAAAAATGAAAATGCCCAAATCAACTCCTTGCTCTATTGTTATTGTTAGAGCTGTAAAAAAAACAAAACAAAACAAAAAAACAACACAGAAGTGTGTATGTATTTGTTGCAGGACTAATTCTGTGATTGCTTAAATGTTTATACAAGTGAATGATACTAAAACTGATTATGTTTTAGAAGTAAAAGATCCAAGAAGAAAAAAAATCAAGTTGGAAATGCCATCTTTCACTCAAGAACTCATCGGTAATGTAAAACCTAATTTATACAAAGATATATAAACACAAACCTCTTCTTGCACAATTTCAGATGGTTAACTGTTAACAAAAACTAGCCATCATTGCTAAGTGCACTTTTAGAAAGTTGTGTCTACCCGATTTCTAATGATGAAGTTAGAAACATCACCGTTAGAAATCATGCACAGCTTGTTATCATCTCTAACACTTAGAAACTGTTGATGGTTTTTATGAATTAGAAAAATGAACATGGTTTTATTTTATTTCAGGATCAACTCAGCCAAGAACAAAGGAAAACAAAGCAGAAGTTAGCCAATGCCATTTAGGTAATCTTTCAAAAACCAGTTATTGCTATCAGTGCAAACAATAAGGTCAACAAAAAAAAATAAATAAAAAAACAGAATAAATCTTGTCTTACTTCAGAACCAAATGAATATTTGATTTAATCACTTTGTGTTATGACTTGAGTTTGTAAAATTTTAGATGAAATAGTTGAAGAGCTGAATGCTTGCCCTGGCCACAACGAATGGTTCAACACCAGAAGTTTTCCACGATGTGCAGCTTTGGTGTTGGCATACATCTTGCAAGACGTGTTTACAGATGTAAGCTCAAGTTGCTCGTACAAAGATTACCTTGGCATCTTGGCAAATCATAGCAGTGACAAGCTCATTCAGTCTTGCAAAAGTACTCCTACCAAAGCCTTATTAAAGACAAAATTAAAAACATGAAGCTAAAAATTCAAAAAGAGGGTAGTTTAGAAAAGTTTGTTCAATATGGCAATATCGTGAAACCATTTATGTAGTTTAGATAAGTTTGTTCAGTTTGGCAATAAAGATGGGCCTTTTGTGTAGTTTGTTTTATCTATGCTTTTGCAAATATTTTTATCTGTTTCGCTAAAGACATAATAAACAAGAAGTTCTGTTAAACTGTTCTCACATTTCTTATTTAAAGATAGTTCAAACTTTTTTTTATCTTTAAAAAAAAAAAAAAGAAGTCGTTTTGTTATTCTGTGAAAACTTTTAATAGAGTTGCATTTAGAATTACTTCTGATGTTTTTAAGAGTTTGTTAAAAAGCAAAATAATATTTCCTGTGATGTTAAACTGCATAAGTGAAATTTAAAAAAGGAAAACTGCTCCAACCATTTTTCGGAAAAAGAAATCAAAAAGTTCCTTATTTTAAAAGATCTAGACATCCATTTCTTCTTCAGCAAAATAGCGAGGCTTTTTTATGAACTCTTACTCTCTATTTTTTCATATCTTTACACAAAGGATTTTGTTTAGATCAATGTAAACATACATAGAAGTATATTATGTTTTTTTTTTTTTTTTTGTTTTTATGCAGTCTAACTTTTGTTTCACTTCTATTTTATTTTACGTTTATCTTGTATTTTATCATGCCTTATTGGTTTTTGCGTTTTGTGATGTCAAGCTGCGTAAGCTAAACTTAAAAGGGGAAAACTACGCTAACTTTTCTTTGAAAAAATATTCAAGAAGTACCTTAAACGAAAGAGAAAGCACACGAATCTTGCCATCCAATTCTTCTTCTGCAAAGTAGCGAGGCTTTTTATGTACTTTTGCTCTCTAATTTATCTCTATTTACGCAAAGGGTTTTATTTCAATGTAAACACGTATAAAAGAATACTTTGTTAAAAATAATGTTAAAGGAGTTGCGTAAAAAAAAACGTCTGAATAAAGTTTCTTTACAAAAAAAACAACTAAGAAACAAGCGCGCCTAAGAAAAACCAGATCGCGATTCACTAAGTCAAAAAACGAAAGAAACAAAGTTTAAAAGGTCTTTCTAGACAACAAATTCTATTTTTGGCAATGCAGTTTTTGTATTTATGCAACCTAACTTTTGTTTGACTTCTATTTTATTTTACGTTTACCTTGTATTTTATCTTGCCTTTTTGTGTTTTGTGATGTCAAGCTACATAATCTAAACTTAAAAGAAGGAAACTAGGCTAACTTTTCTAGTAGAATATTATGTTGTTGGTTTTGTATGCAGCCTAACTTTAGTTTCATCTATATTTTATTTTGCGTTTATCTTATATTTTATCTTGTCTTTTTGAGTTTTGTATTTTGTGATGTCAAGCTACATAATTTAAACTTAAAAGAAGAAAACTAGGCTAACTTTTCTTTGAAAAATTGTTCAAAAACTACCTTACACCGATAGAGATAGCTCACGAATTTAAAAAGTTGCATCTATTCATCTTCTTCTTCAGCAAAGTAAAGCTTTTTATGCACTTTTACTCTCTAACTTACCTATATTTGCGTAAAGGATTTTATTTAATTCAATTTAAACATAACTAGTAGAATATTATGTTGTTGGTTTTGTATGCAGCCTAACTTTAGTTTCATCTATATTTTATTTTGCGTTTATCTTATATTTTATCTTGTCTTTTTGAGTTTTATATTTTGTGATGTCAAGCTACATAAGCTAAACTTTAAAGAGGAAATTTACGCTAACCTGTCTTTGAAAAACTATTCAAAAACTACCTTTAACAAAGTAGCGAGGCTTTTTATGCGCTTTTACTCTCTAACATACCTATTTTTGCGCAAAGGATTTTATTTAATTCAATTTAAACATGCCTAGTAGATTATTATGTTGTTGGTTTTTTATGCAGCCTAACTTTAGCTACATCTATTTTTCATTTTACGTTTGTCTTATATTTTATTTTATCTTTTTGTGTTCTGTGATGTCAAGCTACATAAGCTAATGTTAAAAGAGGAAAGCTGCGCTAACCTTTCTTTGAAAAACTATTCGAAATCTATTTTTGAGATAATCTAGATTTAAAAGAGGAACACTACGCTAATTTTGCTTTGAAAAAACTCTCGAAAACTAACTTATTCGATAGAGATAGCACACAAATTTAAAAAATTGTATCTACTCATCCACTTCTTCTACAGCAAAGTACTGAGGCTTTTTATGCACTTTTATTCTCTAACATACCTATATTTGCGCAAAGGATTTTATTTAACTCAATGTAAACATACATAGAAGAGTATTGTTACCCGTTTGTTTTATGCAGCCTAACTTTAGTTTCATCTATACATTATATTGCGTTTACCTTATATTTTATCTTGCCTTTGTTAGTTTTGTGTTTTGTTATGTCAAGCTTCATAATCTAATCTTAAAAGGGGAAAACTGCGCTAACTTTTCTTTGAAAAAGTACTCAAAAAGGACCTAAATCGATATAGATAGCTCACAATTTTAAAAAGTTGCATATAGTCATCTTCTTCTTCAGCAAAGTATCGAGGCTTTTTATGGATTTTTACTCTAACTTTCCTATATTTGCGCAAAGGACATTATTTAATTCAACTTAAACATGCCTAGTAGATTATTATGTTGTTGGTTTTTTATGCAGTCTAAACTTTGTTACATCTATATTTTACGATTAACTTATATTTTATCTTGCCTTTTTGAGCTTTGTGTTCTGTGATGTCAAGCTACATAGTCTAAACATAAAAGAGGAAAACTACGCTAAACTTGCTTTGAAAAACTATTCAAAAACTACCTTTAACAAAGTAGCGAGGCTTTTCATGCACTTTTACTCTCTAACATACCTACATTTGCGCAAAGGATTTTATTTAATTCAATTTAAACATGCCTAGTAGATTATTATGTTGTTGGTTTTTTATGCAGCCTAACTTTAGTTTCATCTATATTATGTTTTAGGTTTATCATATATTTTATCTTTTCTTTTTGAGTTTTGAGTTTTGTGATGCCAAGCAACTTAAGCTAAACTTAAAAGTGGAATGCTACGCTAACCTTTCTTTGAAAATCTATTCATAAACTACCCTAGACAAAAGCTAGATTTAAAAGAGGAAAACTACACTATTTTTACTTTGAAAAAACTTTCGAAAACTACCTTAATCGATAGAGATAGCACACGATTTTAAAAAATTGCATATAGTCATCCACTACTTCTGCAGCAAAGTAGCGAGGCTCTTTATGCACTTTTTCTCACTAGTTTGCTTATATTTACGCAAAGGAATTCATTTAATTCAATCCAAACATATATAGAAGATTATTATGTTACGATTTTTTTTTTCTTTTATGCAGCCTAACATTTATTTCACCTACATTTTATTTTACGATTAACTTTTATATTACCTTTCCTTTTAGTGTTTTGTGTTTTGTGATGTCAAGCTACATAAGCCAAACTTTAAAGAGGAAAACTACGCTAAGCTTTCTTTGAAAAACTATTCAAAAACTACCTTAAACAAAGTAGCGAGGCTTTTTATGCACTTTTACTCTCTAACATACCTACATTTGTGCATAGGGTTTTATTAGATTCTAGTAGGTTATTACGTTGTTGTTTTTTTATGCAGTCTAACTTTAGCTTCATCTATATTTTATTTTACGTTTATCTTATATTTTATTTTGTCTTTTTGAATTTTGTGTTTTGTGATGTCAAGCTACATAAGCTAAACTTAAAAGAGGAAAGCTACGCTAACCTTTCTTTGAAAAGCTGTTCAAAAACTACCTTAGACATAATCTAGATTTAAAAGAGAAAGACTACGCTATTTTTGCTTTGAAAAATCTTTCGAAAACTACCTTAATCGATAGAGATAGCACAGGATTTTAAAAAGTTGTATCTAGTCATCCACTTCTTTCACAGCAAAGTAGCGAGGCTTTCTATGCGCTTTTACTCTCTAACATACCTATTTTTGCGCAAAGGATTTTATTTAATTCAATTTAAACATGCCTAGTAGATTATTATGTTGTTGGTTTTTTATGCTGCCTAACTTTAGCTACATCTATTTTTCATTTTACGTTTGTCTTATATTTTATTTTATCTTTTTGTGTTCTGTGATGTCAAGCTACATAAGCTAATGTTAAAAGAGGAAAGCTGCGCTAACCTTTCTTTGAAAAACTATTCGAAATCTATTTTTGAGATAATCTAGATTTAAAAGAGGAACACTACGCTAATTTTGCTTTGAAAAAACTCTCGAAAACTACCTTATTCAATAGAGATAGCACACAAATTTAAAAAATTGTATCTACTCATCCACTTCTTCTTTTTATGGATTTTTACTCTCTTATTTACCCAAATTTGCGCAAAGGACTTTACTTAATTCAACTTAAACATGTCTAGTAGATTATTAAGTTGTTTGTTTTTTATGCAGCCTAACTTTAGTTTCATTTATATTTTATTTTACGTTTATCTGATACTTTATCTTGTCTTTTTGTGTGTTGTTTTGTCAAGCTACATAAGCTAAACTTAAAAGTGGAAAAGTACGCTAACCTTTCTTTGAAAATCTATTCAAAAACTGCCTTAGACATAAGCTAGATTTAAAAGAGGAAGACTACGCTATTTATGCTTTTAAAAAACTTTCGAAAAATACCTTAATCCATTGAGGTAGTGCACGAATTTACAAAGTTGTATCTAGTCATCCACTTCTTCTATAGCAAAGTAGCGAGGCTTTTTATGCACTTTTGCGTTCTAATTTATCTGTTTACGCATATGGTTTTTGTTTATTTCTATGTAATGATATACAAAAGAGTATTTTGTTAAAGATTATGCTGCAGGAGCTGCGTAAAAAAACTCTGGCGACCTTTCCTTAAGAAAAAGCAACTGAAAGACATGTGCGCCTTAGAAAATTCAAATCGCGATTCACCAAATTAAAAGACGAAAAGAACGACCTTTAAAAGCTCTCACTAGACATTTGTGTTTATGATAGGCAATGCAGTTTTTGATTTTATGCAGCCTAACATTTGTTTCATCTATATCTTATTTTACGTTTATCTTATACTTTATCTTGCCTTTTTGAGTTTAGTATTTTGTGATGTCATGCTAAATAAACTATACTTTGCTAATTTTTATTTGAAAAAATATTCAAAAACTACCTGAATTATAAGCTAGATCTAAAGGAGGAAAACTACGCTAACTTTTCTTTAAAAAAAATATTTAAAAACTACCTTAAACATAAGCTATATCCAAAAGAGGAAAACTATGCTAACTTTTCTTTAAAAAAATATTTAAAAACTACCTTAAACATAAGCTAGATCTAAAAGAGGAAAACTACGCTAACTTTTCTTTGAAAAAATACTCAAAAACTACCTTAAACATAAGCTAGATCTAAAAGAGGAAAACTACGCTAACTTTTCTTTGAAAAAATACTCAAAAACTACCTTAAACATAAGCTAGATCTAAAAGAGGAAAACTACGCTAACAATTCTTTGAAAAAATATTCGAAAACTACCTTTAAACATGATTTAGATTTAATAGATGAAAACTACGCTAACATTTCTTTGAAAAAACATTCAAAAACTACCTTTAAACATGATTTAAATTTAATAGATGAAAACTACGCTAACATTTCTTTGAAAAAACATTCAAAAACTACCTTTAAACATGATTTAAATTTAAAAAAGGAAAACTACGCTAACATTTCTTTGAAAAAATATTCAAAAAGTACCTTAATCGAAAGAGATAGCACACGAAATTAAAAAGTTGCATTTAGTCATCCGTTTCTTCTTCATCAAAGTAGCGAGGCGTTTATGCACTTTTTATTCTCTAAGTTATCTCTACTTACGCAAATGGCTTTTGTTTATTTCAATGTAAAACTTTTCAAAAGAGTATTTTGTTAAAGATTATGCTGCAGGGGCTGTGTAAGAAAACTCTGGTGACCTTTCTTTAAGAAAAAGCAACTAAAGTAGATGTGCGCCTAAGAAAATCCAAATTGCGATTCACTAAATTAAAAGACATATACAACAAACTTTAAAAGTGAAACTATTTTTACAAGCGTATTTGGTAAAGATGAAATGTTCTTATGACATTTTAACGTTACGAAAGGGATTTTCTTCTGTTCAAATATTTATTACAATTTAAAGTGTTAAATAATGTTACAGAAACGACCTAAAACGCCTGTTGTATTAATTTAAACGAACAAAATAGATAAAAAAAAAGAAAAACTATCATTAAAAAAAAAAAAGTAAAAAAAGAAAAGAAATAGAAGTTGAGGAAAAATAAAAATAAGAACTTCTAACAAAGAGCTCTTCTTTTTATTTTTCAGATTTTAGATGCTTAATTCCTTGAATGAAAAGTTGAACTGATGACTCACTACTAAGGTTGTTCCTAGCCTTCCGTTCTCAAACTAGGCCATTCTGAGAGGCTGTTTGATTAAGTACCGTTGATAGTAGTATCGCACGTAAGAGACTTCTAAAACTCTGATTATTATTAATTCCTGGAATGAAGAGATGACTTCATACTCACTAACGAGGTTGTTCTTAGCCATCCGTTCTTAAACTAAGCAAAACAGTGAAGTTGTTTGATTAAGTATCACAGTTTGCTGATTTGCACATGCACCATTGCCGAAACTGTGATGCTTGGTTCCTTGATTGGATTGAAGAAGCTCATCACCATGCATTTTACAAGCTGTCCGTTGTTATGTTTTGCAATTCAGTGGTTCTGTTTTGCAATTCATTTTCTGTTTGTTTAAGTATCATCGATGGTGGTGTCGTGCATGCAAACTTTCCGAAACTCTGATGCTTGTTTTTCTTGAATGGAGAGATGAGCTTATACTTTAGGTGACTTTTAAAACTGCAGTAATTAGTGCCTCGAATGGAAAAACGAACTCATTCATTACAGACCAAGGTTGTTCCTGGCCATCCGTTAACATATTAGGCAACAGTACAGCGAAGCTGTTTGTTTTACAAGCTTTTGTCGTTTCGAGAAATCACTACATTAAGCATTCGATGGTGATACACGACTGATGGCCAGGTTCTGATTTTCGAATGAAAAGAAGAGTCGCATCCGACCACCGGTCGGCTTTCGACGCAAAACAGCTGTACACACTCGTCCAACGATCCAGTGACTAACTGTTGCAACGAGAAAGTTAGCTTTATTTGTCGTGCAGATTGTCCGCTTTGACGTAAAATGCTAGAAATTTGCTGAACGCTCGGTTTGCGCCGCCCAAGAGTCATTCTGTTTCTGCGTTGCCAGCGTCTGTCGGCTAAATACAACTGTAGACTCCGCGCAAGCTTTTTCACCGCAAAAGTTGTACAGAGCCACACCGAAGGCTAAAATCGACTTTAAGGTCGAAGGTTAAAATCGACCCTAGAGGTTTGAAAACGACGTCACGAAATTTTCAAGACATCATCGAAGAAAATTACGGCGGCCAGATGCAACTCTTAGTACTAACTCTACTAATCTTAGTACGTTAAGCATTCCAGTCGAGAGATCAGACGTTTTTTCGTCACCTAAGAGACCGGCCGATGCGTTTGCGACGCTGCGGAAAGAAAGAAGATGGCAAACCACAGGGTTGTTACCGTAACAAACCTCCGTGAGTACCTCCATCTCGAGTGGCTTTTGAAGAAACGTTCGTTTTAAACTCAAAGGGATGGTTGTTAAAGCTCACAAACGCCTGGTTAACGATTTTCTAACGGCAGACACCGTGTTTACAATGGATACAGACCGATTAACTGAGCCCAAAGCGCAAGATCTATCAGAAAACTCCTCTAGGTCGATGCAACGAGACGACTAGACACGTGCGTCTAAAGGCATTTTACAATTGAAGGACGCCCCTCGTGGGCCCTTTAACCTTAACACTAAACTCCTGCTTGATATCCTCGTCCCCAGGTTTCCAAACCGTAACCCCAACCCCCTCTAATCCTAACCCCCTTACCCTCTAACTCTCCCCCCTCAAAAAAACAAAAAACATAAAAAAGCAAACAAAACGAAAAAAAAACTTGCTTCCCTCCTCACTTTTAGCTCTAGGATGCAACACCTTTTTGCCGCCCTCCGCTAGAAGGGAGTAGGGAGTAACGAAAGCTTGACATCAAAGTAGCGTTTCGTATGAGATTTGTTTGCCAAAATTTGAGCGTTTTTAAAAAAGCCAAGACTTCGTCAGAGGGGTTTCTTCTTTTCTCCTAAAGCTATCGATCGATTAAAAAGCTCAAAGCAAAGAAATTCAAAACAAAATACAAAAACGGGAAGTTTTAGTTTCTGCACCACAAGCCAAGCACTAGTTCAAACTGGAGATAATAAAAGGAAATCGAATGATCTCACTTCTCAAACCACTGAGCTGCCATTGGTCGGCAGTCTCTTGTTTGGAGACCATTGAGCTGCCATTGGTTGGCTGTTTAATCGTTGCGATTGGTCGGCAGTTTTATCGTTGGAGACCATTGAGAGATATAAAAGGAATTTTTTTTTTGAGCACAACATTAAACGTTAAATCGTTAGATGTTGTTATAAAGGCACCATTAGAATGCGATGTCCTCAAATATTTTCCTCGATATTTTAATAAGTAAACAAAAACAAAACTAAGTCTTGCAACTGGCGAAAACTTTCAATAAGCAAACAAAGCAACAACTTTCCTTTCGAGTTTTTTACATTTTAAACAAAAGACAAACAAAGAAAAAAAAAAAACAAACAAAAACAAAAACAAAAACAAAAAAACAAAACAAAAACAAAACAGAAAAGGGAGAATGAGTGAGTCGACTGATTTCGCTCAACTGTCTTAAACGAGAAGTCATAAACGTTTGCTTGTGCCAGCAAGTTGCAAATTAAGTTGTAAATGAACTGCACCGCAAAAGCTTAACCACAGTTTATTAAGCATATTAAGCCTTTGCTGACATGTTAAGACATTTTAAGCCTTTGCTATTATCATGAGGCTTTTGCTCCACGAGCCAAAAAAGTACGCTAGAGTTGACAAACTGCATCGCGGTCGAAAAGTGTAATTACGCCAACACTTTTATCCGTTTTAAGCATTTCGTTTTCGCACGAACAACAATTAAAGCAGCTCGTTGAGCTTAACGACGTTCGTATTTTTTTTCGAAGCCAAAACTTCGGCTATAAGTAGAATGAAGAGGCACTTCGAAAAACAACAAAGCTGTTCGCAGTCGATAGCAACGAGCGACAACATCTCTGCGAGTCTGGCATCAAGGTAAACAGTTTTTTTTTACATTTTCATTTGTAAGTGCCACTTTTGTGTACATTATGTATTCAAAAATTTCTTGCTGACGCTAGATTTTTCGTTTTCAATGAACAACAGTTGCAACCTCTAGTCGTTTGCTAAAACAGCTTGCTAGGACAACCAAATCAATCATATGTTGTGAAAATTTCTTTTTGTTCAACTGACTAAGGAAGATCGAGCGAACGCTTTTTTTTTTATAACTTGTTTGTATCATATTGCTATTAAGAAAACAGCGTTGTGTATACTAAACGTGACATAATTGGCAATTATCCGTAACTAAAAATAAGATAGAAATTACAAACTTGATACCATATTTTAATTACTCTAACAAAACTAGACGTCATCGCGTGAGAAAATAAATGTTCATAACACATAACCTATTTTTTTGTTTTTTTTTTCTTCTCTTTTTTCCTTTTAATCTCTTTTCTTTCGTCCAAAAAGCGTTTTGATTTTTGCCTCGCCACAAGCGATGAAATCGATAAAAAAACCTGCTCGGACATTCTCAATTCTCAACAACAAAAGCAATCAAAGTTCTAGCTCTCGAGCACGTGCGCCGACAGGTTGATGAAACCGTTCAAATATGCTCGATCGCTAGAATTTAAAGAAAGAAACAAGCCAGAAACAAACCAAAATAAAAAAAACAAAAACAAAAATGGACATCTTTAGAACGCTTAAATTTTATAAAATATTTTCCTCTGCGTTTTTAACCAGCTAAACTGTCGTAAAGTTTTTTCGGTGCAGTTCATTTAAAAAACTTAGTTTTCAACTTTTAAACGTTTTAGACTTCTCGTTTAAGGCAGTCGAAAGAAATGAGTCGACTCACTCTCTCTCTCCCTATTCGGTTTTGTTTTTGTTTATTTGTTTTTGTTTTTTCTTCGTTTGCCTTCGTTTGCCTTTGTTTGCTTTTGGAAAAGTTGTCGCCATGCGAGACTTAGTTTTTTTTTTTTTTTGCTCAAATTGAGCACAAGTGAGTTTCTAGTCTTGAAAGTGTGCAAAGTGTGGGCCAATCTGGTGGCTGGAGTGATGACACGTGAATGCTGGAAATTCCAGACTTTGAGCGGATTCAGCGTACATAGAAAGAAAATGTAGCATTCACGTGGGTCTCTCCTAAGCGTGCCATTGGTCGGTCTGCTGTCCTTAAGTACCCCCCTCCCCCCCCTCAACGTCACGTTTGCTCAACTTTCTCGGTCTTTGGCGCCCAGAGAAAGCTTGAGGAAGGATAAAAAATGGCGAGGTTTCGGTACTGCGTTTTCTGTTTTTCTTATTTGTTTTTGTTTGTTTGCTTGTTTGTTTGTTTGTTTGTTTGTTAATTTTTTTAATTTTTTTTTTTTTGTTTGTTTGTTTCGTTCGTTTGTTTGTTTGTTTGTTTCGTTTGCTTCGTTTGTTTTGTGATGTTTTGTTTTCCCTTCTTGATGGCACAAAACAGAAGCAAACAAGACTTTCGGTTATATTCGGTTATATTCGGTTCAATAAAAGTTTGTTGGTTTCTGCACAACAACAACAACAACCACAACAACAAAAGTCCCTCTGTCCCTCAAAAGCAGTTTCTCCTCTGTCCTAAAGAAGAGCCTCTTTGTAATCGATCTTGTCTGAATGCAGCTCTCCTTTTGCCTACAGGTTTTTATTCCAACCCTTTTGTTGTTGTTAGTGCCATGTTGTTGTTATTGTTATACTCTGTAAAAGCAGTTGTTGCTGTTGTACTTGTTTGTTGTTTCTAAAGACACTGTTGTTGCTGCTGTTAGCGCTGTTAGTAATCACCCACTTGGCTTGTATTTTTGTTTCTTGTTTTTGTTTTTTGTTTTATTTATAAACACTCTCTGAGTAAGTGATGCTGTTGCTGTTGTTGTTGTTACAGTTGCAATGAGTGTTTGTTAATGTTCCCCCACTTGGCTTGTACTTTTGTTTTCTGTTTTGTTTTGTTTTTTTTTTGTTTTTGTTTTTTTTTTCTCAACACTCTCTGAGTAAGTGATGCTGTTGCTGTAGTCGTTGTTATAGTTGCAATGAGTGTTTGTTAATGTTCACCAACTTGGCTTGTTTATAATCTATTTTATTTTATCAACACTCTCTGAGTCAGTGATGGTGTTGCTGTTGCTGTTGTCGTTATTATGCTTGCAATGGGAGTTGTTACTGTTCACCCACTTTGCTTGTTTTGTTTTTATTTCTTTATTTTATCAACACCCTTTGAGCCAGTGATGCTGTTGCTGTTGTTGTTGTTATAGTTGCAATGAGTGTTGTTAATGTTCACCCACTTTGCTTGTGTTTTTGTTTTTGTTTATCAACACCCTTTGTGTCAGTGATGCTGTTGCTGTTGTTCTTATTACAGTTGCAATGAGTGTTTGTTAATGTTCACCAACTTGGCTTGTTTATAATCTATTTTGTTTTATCAACACTCTCTGAGTCAGTGATGCTGATGCTGTTGTTGTTATTGTGCTTGCAATAAGTGTTGCTAATGTTCACCCACTTTGCTTGTTTTGTTTGTGCTTTTGTTTTTGTTTATCAACACCCTTTGAGTCACTGATGCTGTTGCTGTTGGTGTTATTATAGTTGCAATGAGTGTTAATGTTCACCCACTTTGCTTGCTTTGTTTGTTTGTTGCTTTTTTTTTTTATCAACACCCTGCGAGTTAGTGATGCTGTTGCTGCTTTTGTCATTTTACTTGTATTTATAGTTGTTACTGTTCAGCCACTTTGCTTGTTTTTTAATCTGTTTTATTTTATCACCACTCTCTGAGTCAGTGATGATGTTGCTGATGCTGTTGTTGTTATTTTACTTGCAATGATAGCTGTTACTGTTCAGCCACTTTGCTTGTTTTGTTTGTTTGTTTGTTTGTTTTTTTTATCAATATCCTCTGAGTAAGTGATGCTGTTGCTGTTGTTGTTGTTATAGTTGCAATGAGTGTTTGTTAATGTT
Organism: Hydra viridissima; assembly: GCF_058129835.1. Classification (NCBI taxonomy): domain Eukaryota; kingdom Metazoa; phylum Cnidaria; class Hydrozoa; order Anthoathecata; family Hydridae; genus Hydra; species Hydra viridissima. Next base: position 165,283 of record NW_028324326.1, read on the forward strand.
CCCCCCCTTGGCTTGTACTTCTGTTTTCTGTTTTGTTTTGTTTTTGTTTTTTTTGTTGTTTTTTTTCTCAACACTCTCTGAGTAAGTGATGCTGTTGCTGTAGTCGTTGTTATAGTTGCAATGAGTGTTTGTTAATGTTCACAAACTTGGCATGTTTATAATCTATTTTATTTTATCAACACTCTCTGAGTCAGTGATGCTGATGCTGTTGTTGTTATTATGCTTGCAATAAGTGTTGTTAATGTTCACCCACTCTGCTTGTTTTGTTTGTGCCTTTGTTTTTGTTTATCAACACCCTTTGAGTCACTGATGCTGTTGCTGTTGGTGTTATTATAGTTGCAATGAGTGTTAATGTTCACCCACTTTGCTTGCTTTATTTGTTTGTTGCTTTTTTTTTTATCAACACCCTGCGAGTTAGTGATGCTGTTGCTGCTTTTGTCATTTTACTTGTATTTATAGTTGTTACTGTTTAGCCACTTTGCTTGTTTTTTAATCTGTTTTATTTTATCACCACTCTCTGAGTCAGTGATGATGTTGCTGATGCTGTTGTTGTTATTTTACTTGCAATGATAGCTGTTACTGTTCAGCCACTTTGCTTGTTTTTTTTTTGTTTTTGTTTTGTTTGTTTGTTTGTTTGTTTTTTTATATATCCTCTGAGTTAGTGATGCTGTTGTTGTTATTATGCTTTCAATGAGAGCTGTTACTGTTCACCCACTTTGTTTGTTTATAATCTGTTTTATTTTATCAACACTCTCTGAGTCAGTGATGCTGATGCTGATGCTGTTGTTGTTATTATGCTTGCAGTGAGAGTTGTTACTGTTCACCCACTTTGCTTGCTTATTGTCTATTTTATTTTGTCAACACTCTCTGAGTCAGTGATGCTGATGCTGATGCTGTTGTTGTTATTATGCTTGCAATGAGAGTTGTTACTGTTCACCCAATTTGCTTGTTTTGTTTTTTTATTTGTTTTTTTGTTTGTTTTTGTTTTGCTTGTTTTTTTTTATCAATACCCTCTGAGTCAGTGATGCTGTTGCTGTTGTTGTTGTTGTTGTTATAGTTGCAATGAGTGTTTGTTAATGTTCCCCCACTTGGCTTGTACTTTTGTTTTCTTTTTTGTTATGTCAACACTCTCTGAGTCAGTGATGCTGATGCTGTTGTTATTATGCTTGCAATGAGAGTTGTTACTGTTGTAGTTATGTCTGTCATTTGTCCTTGTTAGCAAGTTCTATTTGCCCTCTCTTGCCTTTTTTCAACACAGTTTCTTTCTTTGAGTCATATGGTTGCGAGATCCTCTCAAACTCCATCTCTTTATTTATTTGTTTCTTTTTTTTTTTTTTTTTTCTCATTCTCCTTCTCATAATAGCAATCACTGCTGCCACCATGCATGTAATGCTAGTTGCTCTCATTCTTTTTCATTTGCTAGTGGAAACTTTGTTTCTTCTTGTTGCTCTCTTTTCTTTCTTTTTTCTCTTTTGCAGAGGATTCGAAAAAACACAGCTCTTCCCTGCAGTTGTAAACATTCCAGGATTCCAGGATGCAGGCAGAAGAAAAACACTCTCACTAACTGTCTTCTTTTTTTTAGCATAAACCGTTGCAAACAAACACCTGAACATGTCTTCTTCACAAGAAAACAACACTGTTGTTGCCCCTTCTCCGAACTCTAAAGCGAAAAAAAAGAAAAGAAGGCAGTCACAAGAACAGAGAGACTTAAAGCTCAAAAACAAAGTCAGGGCCGCATTAGTTGCAGCGTGTGGCTCCGTAAACAGGGTTGTACCTTTCTATGGTACCAAGAAGAGGTACGCTGTTAGCTGTCCGATGCCTTTGTGCAAACATTCCTCCACAAGCATTAAAAGACACTTGACTAAAAAAGATCATTCTTGGACTTTGGATGAAGCTTCCATCTTTTACTCTGCAATGGTCAGGAAGTTTCAGCATGCTCGTCTCGAACGCAAGTCCGGCTGTCCAAAACCTTACCCCTGTTTGCAATGTTGGAAGTATTACGACCGACTGGACATACACTTGAAAGAGACTCATTTCTACGATTCCAAGACGATCAAACAAAAGATTGCAGAGGCAAAGCGATACGACAACGACAAGCTCTATGTCCCTCAATTTATTCGACCTGCCTTCTTTGGTATTAAGCCAGTAGCTGAACAAGCGTCTGCATCAGGCTCTGCATCCTCTGCTCCTGGGCCTTCCTCCTCTTTTTCTTCTCCGGTTCTTTCCTCTGATCCTCTTTTAAGCTTGCCCTCATCAGTTGCTGGTTCGTCCGAGGCTCCTTCTGCAAACCACTGCACCTCTGTAGAAAACAAAGAGCTGAACACCGAATCCGTCCTAGACTCTGATTTTAATTCCTTAAAGCACTTGGTTTCCAACTCCTCCGTCTTGACAGAAGATAAGAGACTCTTGTTTCAGCTGGACAAAGATGCTTTTCACTTTTATTACCAGTCAGCAGATGAGCTCTTCAGAGATTTTGAAAAGTGGCTTGTGGTAGCCAACAACAACACTTTGTCACAAGCAAAGATCTACAAAAATGCAGTTGTTGAAATATTGACATGTTGTGACAGCACGCTGACGCTGCACCCGAACGCTCTCACCAATTCCAACGTTTTGGAGGATAGATACTTTTCCATGCACTTTAAAAACATTCAGCTCAATTCCAAGCTGAGTGAACTTGACCAAACAAAAGCCATGTCTTGTCACACGTTGTACAACCGCCTTGTCTACCTTTGTCTCCTGTTTCGTTTCAGTGAAGCCAGGAATGTCTATTTCGGACTTTCTCATGAGGCCATCCGACGTTTGCGCTGCAAGGTGGAGGAGTTACAAAAAGTGCTGAGGCCCTTTCGTTCTTTGAGGAGGAGCCTTGTGAAAAGCAAAAAATGCATCAACATCATCAATGTCAGTTTGCTGAACGAATATGGCAAGTCTGCATACGTAAGACAGTTAGTGGAATCGATTAGAAAGCCGTCTCTTACACCGACTAGAGACAATGCTGTGTCTCTACGAAACCATCTTCTGCTCTCTGTCACTGTAATTAACAGTTTAAGAAAATCTAACATTGCTCTTTTAAACATTAGAGACTACATGGCTGCTGAGAAGAGTGAGTGTGGATATTGCATTGTGCAAGAGCGCTACAAAACAGCATACAAGTACGGAGCCAAAAACATTCTAGTGCCGAACGACTTGAAAGTGTTGATCGATATTTATTTGCTGAGATACAGAGACCTTCTTGTCAACGACTCTCACTACATGGCTGCAGACACCAAGACTGTTTTGGAGTTGAGCGACTGCTACAGGCCCCTTTTTCCATCGATGAGACCCAACAAAGACGAATGTGTGACACTCGGTGCAACTAGAGTGCCTGTTTACCAGATGGGTTCCTCTGCTATCTCCTCTTGCCTGACGTCCTGCTTCAGAAAAAGCCAAGTAAACATTCCCATGAAGCGTCTTACTCCCACTTGCATTCGCGGTTCGATAGCCACTTACTTTGCCAACAACAGCAAAGAAGATCGCGAGCGGTTTGCTACACTCTACATGAAGCACAGCAGGAACACAATGGATAGCTTTTATGTGTCCCAGTGGAACGCTGCAGAGGAGTTGCGCTTTGCCCTGGGCATCGGACAGTCCTTCGGAGTCATAGAGTCTTTGACTGTTGAAAAGTCTGAGAGACCACCAAAGAAGGAGAAGGATGTGATGGACTGGCTCCAAACTAATGCAGAGGAGTACGGTTTTCATGAGGTTGAGGACATCTTTGAGGAAGATTTAGACTCCGGTTCTGACTCTGAAGAATGTGCTGCTACTTTCAGCTGTACCACAGTGGTTCCGTTTTCTCCAGCTGTAGAAAACAATGTTCCTTTAGAGGATAGCAACGACCATGCCGTAGATTTCTTGTGTGAACCTACCTCAACTCCTGTTTCGTCTGTTCCATCTGAACAAACAATCGCTGGTCCAGTTCTTGAACTATCCCCTGCTCTTGCACAACTAGTTCCTAACGAACAAGCTGTTTGTATGGATGTAGATCAGACTCTAGCTGTTCCTGTTGGCACAGCTTGTTCTCCTCTTGCATTAACATTATTTCCTGATGAACCGGATTTTATTGAACACCATGCAAAACTTTCTCCAGTTTACTTTAATGAGCAAGTGGTTGCCAAACCTGTTTCTGCTTCTCCTTCTCAGCAAGTCGCTTTCTGTCCTTCAAAAGAGGTCTTTTCTGTTCCTCTGACTCCTAGCCTTGTTGCTTTTCAGCAAACATTGGCCAAACCCAGTTTGTTTCTTTCATCTGATCCAGTTTCAGCTGTTCCTGTCCAACAGGCTGGTACTGTTCTTGCAAAGCAGCTCTCACCTTATGCTGTTCAATCTGTTGGTAGCCTATTTAGCCAAAGTCTTGCCTCTACATCCAGAGGTAAATTCTTTTTGATTTTTGATTTTTGATTTTTATGCAAATCTCAACACGCTTTCAAAAAATGAAAATGCCCAAATCAACTCCTTGCCCTATTGTTATTGTTAGAGCTGTAAAAAAAACAAAACAAAACAAAAAAACAACACAGAAGTGTGTATGTATTTGTTGCAGGACTAATTCTGTGATTGCTTAAATGTTTATACAAGTGAATGATACTAAAACTGATTATGTTTTAGAAGTAAAAGATCCAAGAAGAAAAAAAATCAAGTTGGAAATGCCATCTTTCACTCAAGAACTCATCGGTAATGTAAAACCTAATTTATACAAAGATATATAAACACAAACCTCTTCTTGCACAATTTCAGATGGTTAACTGTTAACAAAAACTAGCCATCATTGCTAAGTGCACTTTTAGAAAGTTGTGTCTACCCGATTTCTAATGATGAAGTTAGAAACATCACCGTTAGAAATCATGCACAGCTTGTTATCATCTCTAACACTTAGAAACTGTTGATGGTTTTTATGAATTAGAAAAATGAACATGGTTTTATTTTATTTCAGGATCAACTCAGCCAAGAACAAAGGAAAACAAAGCAGAAGTTAGCCAATGCCATTTAGGTAATCTTTCAAAAACCAGTTATTGCTATCAGTGCAAACAATAAGGTCAACAAAAAAAAAATAAATAAAAAAACAGAATAAATCTTGTCTTACTTCAGAACCAAATGAATATTTGATTTAATCACTTTGTGTTATGACTTGAGTTTGTAAAATTTTAGATGAAATAGTTGAAGAGCTGAATGCTTGCCCTGGCCACAACGAATGGTTCAACACCAGAAGTTTTCCACGATGTGCAGCTTTGGTGTTGGCATACATCTTGCAAGACGTGTTTACAGATGTAAGCTCAAGTTGCTCGTACAAAGATTACCTTGGCATCTTGGCAAATCATAGCAGTGACAAGCTCATTCATGTCTTGCAAAAGTACTCCTACCAAAGCCATATTAAAGACAAAATTAAAAACATGAAGCTAAAAATTCAAAAAGAGGGTAGTTTAGAAAAGTTTGTTCAATATGGCAATATCGTGAAACCATTTATGTAGTTTAGATAAGTTTGTTCAGTTTGGCAATAAAGATGGGCCTTTTGTGTAGTTTGTTTTATCTATGCTTTTGCAAATATTTTTATCTGTTTCGCTAAAGACATAATAAACAAGAAGTTCTGTTAAACTGTTCTCACATTTCTTATTTAAAGATAGTTCAAACTTTTTTTTATCTTTAAAAAAAAAAAAAAGAAGTCGTTTTGTTATTCTGTGAAAACTTTTAATAGAGTTGCATTTAGAATTACTTCTGATGTTTTTAAGAGTTTGTTAAAAAGCAAAATAATATTTCCTGTGATGTTAAACTGCATAAGTGAAATTTAAAAAAGGAAAACTGCTCCAACCATTTTTCGGAAAAAGAAATCAAAAAGTTCCTTATTTTAAAAGATCTAGACATCCATTTCTTCTTCAGCAAAATAGCGAGGCTTTTTTATGAACTCTTACTCTCTATTTTTTCATATCTTTACACAAAGGATTTTGTTTAGATCAATGTAAACATACATAGAAGTATATTATGTTTTTTTTTTTTTTTTTGTTTTTATGCAGTCTAACTTTTGTTTCACTTCTATTTTATTTTACGTTTATCTTGTATTTTATCATGCCTTATTGGTTTTTGCGTTTTGTGATGTCAAGCTGCGTAAGCTAAACTTAAAAGGGGAAAACTACGCTAACTTTTCTTTGAAAAAATATTCAAGAAGTACCTTAAACGAAAGAGAAAGCACACGAATCTTGCCATCCAATTCTTCTTCTGCAAAGTAGCGAGGCTTTTTATGTACTTTTGCTCTCTAATTTATCTCTATTTACGCAAAGGGTTTTATTTCAATGTAAACACGTATAAAAGAATACTTTGTTAAAAATAATGTTAAAGGAGTTGCGTAAAAAAAAACGTCTGAATAAAGTTTCTTTACAAAAAAAACAACTAAGAAACAAGCGCGCCTAAGAAAAACCAGATCGCGATTCACTAAGTCAAAAAACGAAAGAAACAAAGTTTAAAAGGTCTTTCTAGACAACAAATTCTATTTTTGGCAATGCAGTTTTTGTATTTATGCAACCTAACTTTTGTTTGACTTCTATTTTATTTTACGTTTACCTTGTATTTTATCTTGCCTTTTTGTGTTTTGTGATGTCAAGCTACATAATCTAAACTTAAAAGAAGGAAACTAGGCTAACTTTTCTAGTAGAATATTATGTTGTTGGTTTTGTATGCAGCCTAACTTTAGTTTCATCTATATTTTATTTTGCGTTTATCTTATATTTTATCTTGTCTTTTTGAGTTTTGTATTTTGTGATGTCAAGCTACATAATTTAAACTTAAAAGAAGAAAACTAGGCTAACTTTTCTTTGAAAAATTGTTCAAAAACTACCTTACACCGATAGAGATAGCTCACGAATTTAAAAAGTTGCATCTATTCATCTTCTTCTTCAGCAAAGTAAAGCTTTTTATGCACTTTTACTCTCTAACTTACCTATATTTGCGTAAAGGATTTTATTTAATTCAATTTAAACATAACTAGTAGAATATTATGTTGTTGGTTTTGTATGCAGCCTAACTTTAGTTTCATCTATATTTTATTTTGCGTTTATCTTATATTTTATCTTGTCTTTTTGAGTTTTATATTTTGTGATGTCAAGCTACATAAGCTAAACTTTAAAGAGGAAATTTACGCTAACCTGTCTTTGAAAAACTATTCAAAAACTACCTTTAACAAAGTAGCGAGGCTTTTTATGCGCTTTTACTCTCTAACATACCTAGTTTTGCGCAAAGGATTTTATTTAATTCAATTTAAACATGCCTAGTAGATTATTATGTTGTTGGTTTTTTATGCAGCCTAACTTTAGCTACATCTATTTTTCATTTTACGTTTGTCTTATATTTTATTTTATCTTTTTGTGTTCTGTGATGTCAAGCTACATAAGCTAATGTTAAAAGAGGAAAGCTGCGCTAACCTTTCTTTGAAAAACTATTCGAAATCTATTTTTGAGATAATCTAGATTTAAAAGAGGAACACTACGCTAATTTTGCTTTGAAAAAACTCTCGAAAACTAACTTATTCGATAGAGATAGCACACAAATTTAAAAAATTGTATCTACTCATCCACTTCTTCTACAGCAAAGTACTGAGGCTTTTTATGCACTTTTATTCTCTAACATACCTATATTTGCGCAAAGGATTTTATTTAACTCAATGTAAACATACATAGAAGAGTATTGTTACCCGTTTGTTTTATGCAGCCTAACTTTAGTTTCATCTATACATTATATTGCGTTTACCTTATATTTTATCTTGCCTTTGTTAGTTTTGTGTTTTGTTATGTCAAGCTTCATAATCTAATCTTAAAAGGGGAAAACTGCGCTAACTTTTCTTTGAAAAAGTACTCAAAAAGGACCTAAATCGATATAGATAGCTCACAATTTTAAAAAGTTGCATATAGTCATCTTCTTCTTCAGCAAAGTATCGAGGCTTTTTATGGATTTTTACTCTAACTTTCCTATATTTGCGCAAAGGACATTATTTAATTCAACTTAAACATGCCTAGTAGATTATTATGTTGTTGGTTTTTTATGCAGTCTAAACTTTGTTACATCTATATTTTACGATTAACTTATATTTTATCTTGCCTTTTTGAGCTTTGTGTTCTGTGATGTCAAGCTACATAGTCTAAACATAAAAGAGGAAAACTACGCTAAACTTGCTTTGAAAAACTATTCAAAAACTACCTTTAACAAAGTAGCGAGGCTTTTCATGCACTTTTACTCTCTAACATACCTACATTTGCGCAAAGGATTTTATTTAATTCAATTTAAACATGCCTAGTAGATTATTATGTTGTTGGTTTTTTATGCAGCCTAACTTTAGTTTCATCTATATTATGTTTTAGGTTTATCATATATTTTATCTTTTCTTTTTGAGTTTTGAGTTTTGTGATGCCAAGCAACTTAAGCTAAACTTAAAAGTGGAATGCTACGCTAACCTTTCTTTGAAAATCTATTCATAAACTACCCTAGACAAAAGCTAGATTTAAAAGAGGAAAACTACACTATTTTTACTTTGAAAAAACTTTCGAAAACTACCTTAATCGATAGAGATAGCACACGATTTTAAAAAATTGCATATAGTCATCCACTACTTCTGCAGCAAAGTAGCGAGGCTCTTTATGCACTTTTTCTCACTAGTTTGCTTATATTTACGCAAAGGAATTCATTTAATTCAATCCAAACATATATAGAAGATTATTATGTTACGATTTTTTTTTTCTTTTATGCAGCCTAACATTTATTTCACCTACATTTTATTTTACGATTAACTTTTATATTACCTTTCCTTTTAGTGTTTTGTGTTTTGTGATGTCAAGCTACATAAGCCAAACTTTAAAGAGGAAAACTACGCTAAGCTTTCTTTGAAAAACTATTCAAAAACTACCTTAAACAAAGTAGCGAGGCTTTTTATGCACTTTTACTCTCTAACATACCTACATTTGTGCATAGGGTTTTATTAGATTCTAGTAGGTTATTACGTTGTTGTTTTTTTATGCAGTCTAACTTTAGCTTCATCTATATTTTATTTTACGTTTATCTTATATTTTATTTTGTCTTTTTGAATTTTGTGTTTTGTGATGTCAAGCTACATAAGCTAAACTTAAAAGAGGAAAGCTACGCTAACCTTTCTTTGAAAAGCTGTTCAAAAACTACCTTAGACATAATCTAGATTTAAAAGAGAAAGACTACGCTATTTTTGCTTTGAAAAATCTTTCGAAAACTACCTTAATCGATAGAGATAGCACAGGATTTTAAAAAGTTGTATCTAGTCATCCACTTCTTTCACAGCAAAGTAGCGAGGCTTTCTATGCGCTTTTACTCTCTAACATACCTATTTTTGCGCAAAGGATTTTATTTAATTCAATTTAAACATGCCTAGTAGATTATTATGTTGTTGGTTTTTTATGCTGCCTAACTTTAGCTACATCTATTTTTCATTTTACGTTTGTCTTATATTTTATTTTATCTTTTTGTGTTCTGTGATGTCAAGCTACATAAGCTAATGTTAAAAGAGGAAAGCTGCGCTAACCTTTCTTTGAAAAACTATTCGAAATCTATTTTTGAGATAATCTAGATTTAAAAGAGGAACACTACGCTAATTTTGCTTTGAAAAAACTCTCGAAAACTACCTTATTCAATAGAGATAGCACACAAATTTAAAAAATTGTATCTACTCATCCACTTCTTCTTTTTATGGATTTTTACTCTCTTATTTACCCAAATTTGCGCAAAGGACTTTACTTAATTCAACTTAAACATGTCTAGTAGATTATTAAGTTGTTTGTTTTTTATGCAGCCTAACTTTAGTTTCATTTATATTTTATTTTACGTTTATCTGATACTTTATCTTGTCTTTTTGTGTGTTGTTTTGTCAAGCTACATAAGCTAAACTTAAAAGTGGAAAAGTACGCTAACCTTTCTTTGAAAATCTATTCAAAAACTGCCTTAGACATAAGCTAGATTTAAAAGAGGAAGACTACGCTATTTATGCTTTTAAAAAACTTTCGAAAAATACCTTAATCCATTGAGGTAGTGCACGAATTTACAAAGTTGTATCTAGTCATCCACTTCTTCTATAGCAAAGTAGCGAGGCTTTTTATGCACTTTTGCGTTCTAATTTATCTCTGTTTACGCATATGGTTTTTGTTTATTTCTATGTAATGATATACAAAAGAGTATTTTGTTAAAGATTATGCTGCAGGAGCTGCGTAAAAAAACTCTGGCGACCTTTCCTTAAGAAAAAAGCAACTGAAAGACATGTGCGCCTTAGAAAATTCAAATCGCGATTCACCAAATTAAAAGACGAAAAGAACGACCTTTAAAAGCTCTCACTAGACATTTGTGTTTATGATAGGCAATGCAGTTTTTGATTTTATGCAGCCTAACATTTGTTTCATCTATATCTTATTTTACGTTTATCTTATACTTTATCTTGCCTTTTTGAGTTTAGTATTTTGTGATGTCATGCTAAATAAACTATACTTTGCTAATTTTTATTTGAAAAAATATTCAAAAACTACCTGAATTATAAGCTAGATCTAAAGGAGGAAAACTACGCTAACTTTTCTTTAAAAAAAATATTTAAAAACTACCTTAAACATAAGCTATATCCAAAAGAGGAAAACTATGCTAACTTTTCTTTAAAAAAATATTTAAAAACTACCTTAAACATAAGCTAGATCTAAAAGAGGAAAACTACGCTAACTTTTCTTTGAAAAAATACTCAAAAACTACCTTAAACATAAGCTAGATCTAAAAGAGGAAAACTACGCTAACTTTTCTTTGAAAAAATACTCAAAAACTACCTTAAACATAAGCTAGATCTAAAAGAGGAAAACTACGCTAACAATTCTTTGAAAAAATATTCGAAAACTACCTTTAAACATGATTTAGATTTAATAGATGAAAACTACGCTAACATTTCTTTGAAAAAACATTCAAAAACTACCTTTAAACATGATTTAAATTTAATAGATGAAAACTACGCTAACATTTCTTTGAAAAAACATTCAAAAACTACCTTTAAACATGATTTAAATTTAAAAAAGGAAAACTACGCTAACATTTCTTTGAAAAAATATTCAAAAAGTACCTTAATCGAAAGAGATAGCACACGAAATTAAAAAGTTGCATTTAGTCATCCGTTTCTTCTTCATCAAAGTAGCGAGGCGTTTATGCACTTTTTATTCTCTAAGTTATCTCTACTTACGCAAATGGCTTTTGTTTATTTCAATGTAAAACTTTTCAAAAGAGTATTTTGTTAAAGATTATGCTGCAGGGGCTGTGTAAGAAAACTCTGGTGACCTTTCTTTAAGAAAAAGCAACTAAAGTAGATGTGCGCCTAAGAAAATCCAAATTGCGATTCACTAAATTAAAAGACATATACAACAAACTTTAAAAGTGAAACTATTTTTACAAGCGTATTTGGTAAAGATGAAATGTTCTTATGACATTTTAACGTTACGAAAGGGATTTTCTTCTGTTCAAATATTTATTACAATTTAAAGTGTTAAATAATGTTACAGAAACGACCTAAAACGCCTGTTGTATTAATTTAAACGAACAAAATAGATAAAAAAAAAGAAAAACTATCATTAAAAAAAAAAAAGTAAAAAAAGAAAAGAAATAGAAGTTGAGGAAAAATAAAAATAAGAACTTCTAACAAAGAGCTCTTCTTTTTATTTTTCAGATTTTAGATGCTTAATTCCTTGAATGAAAAGTTGAACTGATGACTCACTACTAAGGTTGTTCCTAGCCTTCCGTTCTCAAACTAGGCCATTCTGAGAGGCTGTTTGATTAAGTACCGTTGATAGTAGTATCGCACGTAAGAGACTTCTAAAACTCTGATTATTATTAATTCCTGGAATGAAGAGATGACTTCATACTCACTAACGAGGTTGTTCTTAGCCATCCGTTCTTAAACTAAGCAAAACAGTGAAGTTGTTTGATTAAGTATCACAGTTTGCTGATTTGCACATGCACCATTGCCGAAACTGTGATGCTTGGTTCCTTGATTGGATTGAAGAAGCTCATCACCATGCATTTTACAAGCTGTCCGTTGTTATGTTTTGCAATTCAGTGGTTCTGTTTTGCAATTCATTTTCTGTTTGTTTAAGTATCATCGATGGTGGTGTCGTGCATGCAAACTTTCCGAAACTCTGATGCTTGTTTTTCTTGAATGGAGAGATGAGCTTATACTTTAGGTGACTTTTAAAACTGCAGTAATTAGTGCCTCGAATGGAAAAACGAACTCATTCATTACAGACCAAGGTTGTTCCTGGCCATCCGTTAACATATTAGGCAACAGTACAGCGAAGCTGTTTGTTTTACAAGCTTTTGTCGTTTCGAGAAATCACTACATTAAGCATTCGATGGTGATACACGACTGATGGCCAGGTTCTGATTTTCGAATGAAAAGAAGAGTCGCATCCGACCACCGGTCGGCTTTCGACGCAAAACAGCTGTACACACTCGTCCAACGATCCAGTGACTAACTGTTGCAACGAGAAAGTTAGCTTTATTTGTCGTGCAGATTGTCCGCTTTGACGTAAAATGCTAGAAATTTGCTGAACGCTCGGTTTGCGCCGCCCAAGAGTCATTCTGTTTCTGCGTTGCCAGCGTCTGTCGGCTAAATACAACTGTAGACTCCGCGCAAGCTTTTTCACCGCAAAAGTTGTACAGAGCCACACCGAAGGCTAAAATCGACTTTAAGGTCGAAGGTTAAAATCGACCCTAGAGGTTTGAAAACGACGTCACGAAATTTTCAAGACATCATCGAAGAAAATTACGGCGGCCAGATGCAACTCTTAGTACTAACTCTACTAATCTTAGTACGTTAAGCATTCCAGTCGAGAGATCAGACGTTTTTTCGTCACCTAAGAGACCGGCCGATGCGTTTGCGACGCTGCGGAAAGAAAGAAGATGGCAAACCACAGGGTTGTTACCGTAACAAACCTCCGTGAGTACCTCCATCTCGAGTGGCTTTTGAAGAAACGTTCGTTTTAAACTCAAAGGGATGGTTGTTAAAGCTCACAAACGCCTGGTTAACGATTTTCTAACGGCAGACACCGTGTTTACAATGGATACAGACCGATTAACTGAGCCCAAAGCGCAAGATCTATCAGAAAACTCCTCTAGGTCGATGCAACGAGACGACTAGACACGTGCGTCTAAAGGCATTTTACAATTGAAGGACGCCCCTCGTGGGCCCTTTAACCTTAACACTAAACTCCTGCTTGATATCCTCGTCCCCAGGTTTCCAAACCGTAACCCCAACCCCCTCTAATCCTAACCCCCTTACCCTCTAACTCTCCCCCCTCAAAAAAACAAAAAACATAAAAAAGCAAACAAAACGAAAAAAAAACTTGCTTCCCTCCTCACTTTTAGCTCTAGGATGCAACACCTTTTTGCCGCCCTCCGCTAGAAGGGAGTAGGGAGTAACGAAAGCTTGACATCAAAGTAGCGTTTCGTATGAGATTTGTTTGCCAAAATTTGAGCGTTTTTAAAAAAGCCAAGACTTCGTCAGAGGGGTTTCTTCTTTTCTCCTAAAGCTATCGATCGATTAAAAAGCTCAAAGCAAAGAAATTCAAAACAAAATACAAAAACGGGAAGTTTTAGTTTCTGCACCACAAGCCAAGCACTAGTTCAAACTGGAGATAATAAAAGGAAATCGAATGATCTCACTTCTCAAACCACTGAGCTGCCATTGGTCGGCAGTCTCTTGTTTGGAGACCATTGAGCTGCCATTGGTTGGCTGTTTAATCGTTGCGATTGGTCGGCAGTTTTATCGTTGGAGACCATTGAGAGATATAAAAGGAATTTTTTTTTTGAGCACAACATTAAACGTTAAATCGTTAGATGTTGTTATAAAGGCACCATTAGAATGCGATGTCCTCAAATATTTTCCTCGATATTTTAATAAGTAAACAAAAACAAAACTAAGTCTTGCAACTGGCGAAAACTTTCAATAAGCAAACAAAGCAACAACTTTCCTTTCGAGTTTTTTACATTTTAAACAAAAGACAAACAAAGAAAAAAAAAAAACAAACAAAAACAAAAACAAAAACAAAAAAACAAAACAAAAACAAAACAGAAAAGGGAGAATGAGTGAGTCGACTGATTTCGCTCAACTGTCTTAAACGAGAAGTCATAAACGTTTGCTTGTGCCAGCAAGTTGCAAATTAAGTTGTAAATGAACTGCACCGCAAAAGCTTAACCACAGTTTATTAAGCATATTAAGCCTTTGCTGACATGTTAAGACATTTTAAGCCTTTGCTATTATCATGAGGCTTTTGCTCCACGAGCCAAAAAAGTACGCTAGAGTTGACAAACTGCATCGCGGTCGAAAAGTGTAATTACGCCAACACTTTTATCCGTTTTAAGCATTTCGTTTTCGCACGAACAACAATTAAAGCAGCTCGTTGAGCTTAACGACGTTCGTATTTTTTTTCGAAGCCAAAACTTCGGCTATAAGTAGAATGAAGAGGCACTTCGAAAAACAACAAAGCTGTTCGCAGTCGATAGCAACGAGCGACAACATCTCTGCGAGTCTGGCATCAAGGTAAACAGTTTTTTTTTACATTTTCATTTGTAAGTGCCACTTTTGTGTACATTATGTATTCAAAAATTTCTTGCTGACGCTAGATTTTTCGTTTTCAATGAACAACAGTTGCAACCTCTAGTCGTTTGCTAAAACAGCTTGCTAGGACAACCAAATCAATCATATGTTGTGAAAATTTCTTTTTGTTCAACTGACTAAGGAAGATCGAGCGAACGCTTTTTTTTTTATAACTTGTTTGTATCATATTGCTATTAAGAAAACAGCGTTGTGTATACTAAACGTGACATAATTGGCAATTATCCGTAACTAAAAATAAGATAGAAATTACAAACTTGATACCATATTTTAATTACTCTAACAAAACTAGACGTCATCGCGTGAGAAAATAAATGTTCATAACACATAACCTATTTTTTTGTTTTTTTTTTCTTCTCTTTTTTCCTTTTAATCTCTTTTCTTTCGTCCAAAAAGCGTTTTGATTTTTGCCTCGCCACAAGCGATGAAATCGATAAAAAAACCTGCTCGGACATTCTCAATTCTCAACAACAAAAGCAATCAAAGTTCTAGCTCTCGAGCACGTGCGCCGACAGGTTGATGAAACCGTTCAAATATGCTCGATCGCTAGAATTTAAAGAAAGAAACAAGCCAGAAACAAACCAAAATAAAAAAAACAAAAACAAAAATGGACATCTTTAGAACGCTTAAATTTTATAAAATATTTTCCTCTGCGTTTTTAACCAGCTAAACTGTCGTAAAGTTTTTTCGGTGCAGTTCATTTAAAAAACTTAGTTTTCAACTTTTAAACGTTTTAGACTTCTCGTTTAAGGCAGTCGAAAGAAATGAGTCGACTCACTCTCTCTCTCCCTATTCGGTTTTGTTTTTGTTTATTTGTTTTTGTTTTTTCTTCGTTTGCCTTCGTTTGCCTTTGTTTGCTTTTGGAAAAGTTGTCGCCATGCGAGACTTAGTTTTTTTTTTTTTTTGCTCAAATTGAGCACAAGTGAGTTTCTAGTCTTGAAAGTGTGCAAAGTGTGGGCCAATCTGGTGGCTGGAGTGATGACACGTGAATGCTGGAAATTCCAGACTTTGAGCGGATTCAGCGTACATAGAAAGAAAATGTAGCATTCACGTGGGTCTCTCCTAAGCGTGCCATTGGTCGGTCTGCTGTCCTTAAGTACCCCCCTCCCCCCCCTCAACGTCACGTTTGCTCAACTTTCTCGGTCTTTGGCGCCCAGAGAAAGCTTGAGGAAGGATAAAAAATGGCGAGGTTTCGGTACTGCGTTTTCTGTTTTTCTTATTTGTTTTTGTTTGTTTGCTTGTTTGTTTGTTTGTTTGTTTGTTAATTTTTTTAATTTTTTTTTTTTTGTTTGTTTGTTTCGTTCGTTTGTTTGTTTGTTTGTTTCGTTTGCTTCGTTTGTTTTGTGATGTTTTGTTTTCCCTTCTTGATGGCACAAAACAGAAGCAAACAAGACTTTCGGTTATATTCGGTTATATTCGGTTCAATAAAAGTTTGTTGGTTTCTGCACAACAACAACAACAACCACAACAACAAAAGTCCCTCTGTCCCTCAAAAGCAGTTTCTCCTCTGTCCTAAAGAAGAGCCTCTTTGTAATCGATCTTGTCTGAATGCAGCTCTCCTTTTGCCTACAGGTTTTTATTCCAACCCTTTTGTTGTTGTTAGTGCCATGTTGTTGTTATTGTTATACTCTGTAAAAGCAGTTGTTGCTGTTGTACTTGTTTGTTGTTTCTAAAGACACTGTTGTTGCTGCTGTTAGCGCTGTTAGTAATCACCCACTTGGCTTGTATTTTTGTTTCTTGTTTTTGTTTTTTGTTTTATTTATAAACACTCTCTGAGTAAGTGATGCTGTTGCTGTTGTTGTTGTTACAGTTGCAATGAGTGTTTGTTAATGTTCCCCCACTTGGCTTGTACTTTTGTTTTCTGTTTTGTTTTGTTTTTTTTTTGTTTTTGTTTTTTTTTTCTCAACACTCTCTGAGTAAGTGATGCTGTTGCTGTAGTCGTTGTTATAGTTGCAATGAGTGTTTGTTAATGTTCACCAACTTGGCTTGTTTATAATCTATTTTATTTTATCAACACTCTCTGAGTCAGTGATGGTGTTGCTGTTGCTGTTGTCGTTATTATGCTTGCAATGGGAGTTGTTACTGTTCACCCACTTTGCTTGTTTTGTTTTTATTTCTTTATTTTATCAACACCCTTTGAGCCAGTGATGCTGTTGCTGTTGTTGTTGTTATAGTTGCAATGAGTGTTGTTAATGTTCACCCACTTTGCTTGTGTTTTTGTTTTTGTTTATCAACACCCTTTGTGTCAGTGATGCTGTTGCTGTTGTTCTTATTACAGTTGCAATGAGTGTTTGTTAATGTTCACCAACTTGGCTTGTTTATAATCTATTTTGTTTTATCAACACTCTCTGAGTCAGTGATGCTGATGCTGTTGTTGTTATTGTGCTTGCAATAAGTGTTGCTAATGTTCACCCACTTTGCTTGTTTTGTTTGTGCTTTTGTTTTTGTTTATCAACACCCTTTGAGTCACTGATGCTGTTGCTGTTGGTGTTATTATAGTTGCAATGAGTGTTAATGTTCACCCACTTTGCTTGCTTTGTTTGTTTGTTGCTTTTTTTTTTTATCAACACCCTGCGAGTTAGTGATGCTGTTGCTGCTTTTGTCATTTTACTTGTATTTATAGTTGTTACTGTTCAGCCACTTTGCTTGTTTTTTAATCTGTTTTATTTTATCACCACTCTCTGAGTCAGTGATGATGTTGCTGATGCTGTTGTTGTTATTTTACTTGCAATGATAGCTGTTACTGTTCAGCCACTTTGCTTGTTTTGTTTGTTTGTTTGTTTGTTTTTTTTATCAATATCCTCTGAGTAAGTGATGCTGTTGCTGTTGTTGTTGTTATAGTTGCAATGAGTGTTTGTTAATGTTCCCCCCCTTGGCTTGTACTTCTGTTTTCTGTTTTGTTTTGTTTTTGTTTTTTTTGTTGTTTTTTTTCTCAACACTCTCTGAGTAAGTGATGCTGTTGCTGTAGTCGTTGTTATAGTTGCAATGAGTGTTTGTTAATGTTCACAAACTTGGCATGTTTATAATCTATTTTATTTTATCAACACTCTCTGAGTCAGTGATGCTGATGCTGTTGTTGTTATTATGCTTGCAATAAGTGTTGTTAATGTTCACCCACTCTGCTTGTTTTGTTTGTGCCTTTGTTTTTGTTTATCAACACCCTTTGAGTCACTGATGCTGTTGCTGTTGGTGTTATTATAGTTGCAATGAGTGTTAATGTTCACCCACTTTGCTTGCTTTATTTGTTTGTTGCTTTTTTTTTTATCAACACCCTGCGAGTTAGTGATGCTGTTGCTGCTTTTGTCATTTTACTTGTATTTATAGTTGTTACTGTTTAGCCACTTTGCTTGTTTTTTAATCTGTTTTATTTTATCACCACTCTCTGAGTCAGTGATGATGTTGCTGATGCTGTTGTTGTTATTTTACTTGCAATGATAGCTGTTACTGTTCAGCCACTTTGCTTGTTTTTTTTTTGTTTTTGTTTTGTTTGTTTGTTTGTTTGTTTTTTTTATATCCTCTGAGTTAGTGATGCTGTTGTTGTTATTATGCTTTCAATGAGAGCTGTTACTGTTCACCCACTTTGTTTGTTTATAATCTGTTTTATTTTATCAACACTCTCTGAGTCAGTGATGCTGATGCTGATGCTGTTGTTGTTATTATGCTTGCAGTGAGAGTTGTTACTGTTCACCCACTTTGCTTGCTTATTGTCTATTTTATTTTGTCAACACTCTCTGAGTCAGTGATGCTGATGCTGATGCTGTTGTTGTTATTATGCTTGCAATGAGAGTTGTTACTGTTCACCCAATTTGCTTGTTTTGTTTTTTTATTTGTTTTTTTGTT